>NW_017386025.1:2022982-2058365 GCF_000237925.1 Schistosoma mansoni | reverse complement strand
GTTATGATACTGGGTGTTCAACAATGACTGCGCATCGTGTGTTCTAGAGGGACTATATGGAATTTCTTATAGTTTGGTGGGATGTTTCAAGATAACAGTCATAATCGTTGGGTGGGATATTACAAATATATTATTTATTTATAACAATCTACCCAATGCTCAATTTATTCAAAATTATCAAATCAAAACTTGGTAATGATATCCAACTGAAAGTTACATACATATTTAATTTATTTCTAAAATGGCTTAGTCCTAATGTATATACATATACAATAATTTCTTATCTGTTTATTACATAGAGAAGACAATTTGACATTGAACATGCTCTTGAAACGGCTTCCAGTTGGATGAGTAACCTGCATTCGTATTATGCATTCAAATCATATTACTTCGAGACATTGTCATTTGACATCGCTGTGATATTTGTATGCTCGTGTGATTATTATTATTATTATCATTATTATTAGTAACAGTAGTTGTCAGCTTATTTGATAAAACAATCACCAATGTTTTAATTTGTAATAAATATGAATACTTTTTATATTCGTATGTATATCCTAGCACAATATCTATTTATTATCACTACTATTATGACTGTTATCTCTCCTCCTTCATATGTTTGTTTATAAAAATGCATTTTGGAATCAAAACAGTAGTAGTGACAATATTTCTTGACATGACCTTGACTTACGTCACGTCACAACGTTCAACATATTAACTGAACAACAGTTTGTGTCGTGTTTTTTTTGTTTACTTCTCCGAAATTCTTCTTGTATATAGTATTGTTTCATAGCTTTGCTTTCTGTGTTATTGATTAAAAAATGTCATATCATTGTAAAATGAAACAATTTCATCCTTTTCCTGTTGTACTCGACTAAGTTTGTATTAAATTGAAAGTTATCTGTGATTCTTGTAATTTTTAAAGTCAATTGACTGAAATTTCACATAAAAATCATGCGTTAACTACAATAAATCGTCAGTGATATTCTAATAATCAGTGTGGGGCTGTGGAGATTGTTAAGTTTTTGATTGAGATCATGAATCCATGAATGTGAGACCACCATTGAAAACCTGGGAGCACTGGACGGTCGTTTCGTCTTAGTATAAGACTGCTTAAATAAGAATGCACAATTAGCACTCTATGTGTATAATATTTTTCACAAAATTATATTCATTGGTATAAATTGATTCATTATCAAATCGGTAATTAGTTTCTGTGCTATATTATCAAACACAGGCCAATATATGTCTGTTGTTAGTCTGTGAAATAAAAGGAATTCAGAAATCCTGATGATGTGTTCCACTAGAGTAGGTAAATAATCTATCCTATTGCTATACAACCACAACCCTTCAGTTGTATTCATCCCAATGAGCACATTATCAGCAAGTAAAGAAATTTTTATTCTACAACAAAGAGCTTCAATACTGTCACCCTTAAAGACATAAACATGATACAAAATTTCTGATTATATATATTTATTCTGTCCATGCCCTTAAAACCGGAAAAGCTTTCCATGTCGAAAGGTTAAACAATCAATAAAGGGACAGCTAAAGCCATTGCGAGGGGTTCCAAATATGGATTTCTGGTTTATACCAAGCTTGGTTCACAAATGTTTAGAGTTAAGTTGTAAAGTAATAGAAAATAGAGATGCTAGGGGTCATCATAATCTCATGTGGTTAGTAAAAATTTTTGGTGCATATTTGTTATTGATTATGTAAGTACGTGAGACCAATCTCCAGTTCAATTCGCAATTTTTTTTTCAACATATCACTTTCATTTATTCTACGTGTCGTATTGTCAAAGGACCAATAATCAGACGGTATATAATGATATATTATTCAATAAATGAAAGAGAACGCTTTTCTGAAACTAGATAAACTTCGTGACAATCAACATTCGAAATCTACATCTAAGAAAATTCAATAGTTTGTCTGTAGTTTACATCAGGGAATGATATCATCTGATGAACTATGTAAAACGAAGAAGTATTAGACAGACTAGTGTTTCATCGTGATTGTAAACTTTAGACCCGATAATCCGTTTTTTTGATTTAATTATTCAATGTGATTGTTATCACGTGCCTCAGTATGGTTTCACTCCAGCCTGTAGGATATATAGTTATTGAAAATCCTTAATTTGAAGAAGGATTTATCTTTACAAATTGAAAATGACAAAGCTTCAGTACCAGATATTTTAAAATAATGACAAAGGATTTCGAGGATTCTGTGTTCTCTCTTCAACTAGAAGAACACAACATCTTAAAAATCAGTCGCTTGTCAATTTATTATCACGTGTATACTCTACTATCGATTCCGGTGATTGGAAATAAATACTGTTGTAGAATCGAGAATTTAAGCTGAATAACTACTTAGCATTTTTAAACAACTCAATATTGGAAAGTAGTGCAATTAAGGACATTTGTTTCGTCCTGTATAGAACTCTTCAGGTGGATGTACTTGCGCCAAATGTTGATGTTCACATAGAGACACGAACCCAGTACCCTTAAACGCTCAACTCGCTATTCATTTAGCTAGCGATTTCAGACAGCTACTGGATTGTACAAGAGAGGTAAGTTTTAATTCATTCTGAAGGTTTTTTTTTAATCTTCCTGTTGTTGATGTTAAGAACTGAAATTGATCAATTTCTTTTTTAGTATCATGTGAAAATTGCCTCAATACTTCCATCAAATTACTAGTATTTTCTGAGCAGAATTAGATAATGCCTCGTGACTGAATGACAATATCAAGGTTGTTGGCATAGGATGAACATATGCAAAAAAAGGAAATTTTTCAAATCCAGCCCTTAACATCAACAACAGCAAAATTCAGACAGCTCTCAAAAATAAATTATCTAGTATTTTATCTTAACTATAAAATGACATTTTATTTATTCTAACTTTTGATGACATTGAAATAATCTGATACAAGATAATGTTGTTTCTGCCATATTAGGATGATATTTGAATGTTGATATTGGCTTAACATGTTAACATTTTAGCAAGAAGTTTAACTTCAATATTCACTGTGTTACTGACAGTAGCAACTCATAATCAGCTGGGGTATTCACTAACAATAGCAATGAGCAGATAAATACTGGTACAACTGGGTATCAAGATAAATATTTCCCTTTATAGATAAAAGAAGGATATTTTGAAAAGACAGATGAAGTAGAGGGGAGTATATTCAAAGTGAATAAATGTGTGAAGAAGTAAATGAGTGAGATTAGTTTATAGTGGGAGCGACACTTTAATCGGAAAAACAACCAGTAAGGATTTCAATCAAATGAGTTCCTTCCACTTTTATGAAGGATGCGTAAGAAAACGATGGCAAGATTACCATTGCCTTCTATTCTGAACCTCATCTGATAATGTCTCAACCCATTAAGTTGCATCATCTCTCGGACCCCGACCTGTGAGCCCTGAAGGGCTTACAGGTACCAGTCCTGTGCAAATTTTTTTCATGTCACGTTACCACGTCGTAAATTCCGCTTTCTCCAACTAGTCTCAGAGTCGGAAGGTAGAGCATGGTATAAAAGTCTGTGTTGAAATTCTCAGGACACGTACAAGTTTCCGAAGATGGTGACACTAAATGAGTTACCATCACTGTTCCCGAACAAACAATGCTGAACCTCCACATTATTAACATGGCGTTTCCACTGGATGTCAACACCCACTATGAGACGGATAATTGAGCACTGAGTTCACGAACATCTTTAACACCGAGACCCTAAGTTTCACAAACAGACTGACATTACGAAGTCACCAAAGATGGCGTAGATTGAAATAAAGCATTCTGGTTTTCACTACACGTAAATATATCATCACTCACGCCACCATTAGCACTTACACAACTACCCAGAAACAACAACTCGACTACTTACGATGGTTCACCACAGAAAATGTGTGCTAGTGGAGGCTCTTGGTGGTGTTGTAAAATCATTTAACACTTAAAAGGTGCAAAGCACGTGTTATTACCTACGGACATTGATTCCCAACTGATTAAGTGCGATTTCCGTAGCTTGAGTGCCACCGTACAGTAAGACTGTCTTCAGAGTACTTAATATCGAAAAATCTTTCTCTAGGTGACGGATTCACACCACCACTCCCTACTTCAATCAGAGCTATTCGCAGGATATCATCGATAACAAAGTTGGGAAAGAATGGTAAGATTGGACGAACCTTCCTACCCATGAAGACTGATTATAACCTAAGCGATGACTTTCATTATTTGATAACATCCTAATATTTAAAAGTAATAAGAAATAATATTATCACTATTACTCAAAAGCATCAGTGTTGTCTCCCTTAATTTGACCTGTCTATTTTGGTTTATGAAGGCTCTTATAAGAGTTCTCGGTATTATCTATACTTACACAGTCCTCATAGATTTGAATAGTAGCTAACAGTGAAATATAGGATGATTATTCCGTCTAAATTGGAAGTCAAACATCACTTGGATGTACCTGTATCCCAATGTTGATGTCCATATTTTGAATCAAACTCAATATTTATTGTTTTCAAACACTGACACATACTCAACTAAACCAATAAGTTAATTTGTCCAATGGATATGATATACGATGTTATTGATAACAGTTTATCTTTTAATGCTGTTGATACTAAAGAATGCATTTGTCTTATCAAAATGTCTAAGAACAAAATCTCATCCATAATTTAATCTGTTCATTTCTTCCTTTCATTTTTGTCTATTCCCCTACATTCGTTGTTTCCAATTAAATATTGATTTAATTCTTTTCACTTCAAACGCATTGAATGCACCAGGAATTGGAAATATTAAACAATTTTCAGTATTTTTGGTTGTTGTATTATGAATTACTTCTATAATTGACTGTTCATTATCGGGTTCATCTTTGTCTTTTATTGAGAGTTGATCATCATTATCATTTGGTATTTTAAGCGACGATGAACAAATTGTTTGATCAGGCCAATTTGATTCAAGTAATTTGATTGATTTTTCTATATGAATCAAATTTTGATATTCAGGAATTTTTCGATCATACAATTCACCATATTGATGAATTGAAATATTTCGCTTAAAATATTGGGAAAAAGTATCTAAGATTTAGGGAAAGAATTACAAAGATGTAATAAAAGAAATCAACTATACTGTCAAATCACCCAAACGTTTGCTACCATAAAACGGAGAGTATTCCAGGTACTAAACTTTCATCGAAATACACACGATCAAGAATAGTCGTAAAGGTGAACAAGCAACTATTGTACAACTGAACATAATACCAAAACGTTTCAGTTAATAACTGTACATCTATGATAAATGATTCTAAAACATGCAAAAACAATTATAAGAAAGAAAGTTCACTCCAATTCCAATTGTATTACTCCACACTGTTATATGATAGTCTCAGTCAATAATCACGAAATGATGACTGCACAACGAATGAAATTTAGTACGACCAAAGTCCAAGGTTGTCCATAGTACTGATTTGAGGGCGAAACCGACGCTCACCTTACTCATACCTTCCTAGTAATGATACAAATATCATACCCGATTCACAAATGAGCAAGTATCTGAACTCACTAAATCAGTGGTTAACGTATTAGTGATTGAAGTGAAAGGTAATGGGTTTGAGTTCCTGTGAGAATATTAAAACTGGGGTTCGGGCGCGTCCACCCGACCATTCCTAAATAGATTGTACTACTAACCATAATCTGTCTCTTTGATATAAACGATAAAAATTCAGTATTGCTAACTGACACTTTGTTTCGAGATAGTAGTAAATGTAACTACTTTGATAACTGTATTAGTTTGATTTACTTTCACTGTCTCTGTCCCTCTTGTTTTTAACTAGGTTTATGTGAAGTTCTGAATTTTAATAATCAATGATCGAGTCAAAAGATTTCGGTAGATGATGGGCATTGTATTATGAACTATTCTAAGCTTTAAAATGTTGATCATTATGATTCTAGCTTATTAATTTAATAGTGTCGTCTTTGTCCTGTGATACAAAGTTCTTACTTGTTGTAGTGCAGAGTTGCGAAGACGTGCGGAGGTCAGAACAATCTGACTAATGATTGTAGATTTTCAGCAACTTTACAGTTGTTATATCATAAGAATGGAATCGATCTTCATATCATTCAAATTTTCAGCCACAAAACATGTTAATCCAATCCATTCTGACGAAGCATCCATCACTGTTATTTACCATGTACACTTTTACCGTCTACTTAGTATTAAGATTACATTTCTGGTACACAAATAATCATCTGATACGTATTTATTCAAGATAGAATGACCATCACTGCAGGTAATTTGTGCATACTTTTGAGTTTCATGGTTTACTTCAAAGACTGAACGTAATTAGACAGCCACTGAAGACCAAAAAGTACTAAACAACTATTTTGTCTTAGTAAGGAACTTTTCTATAGTGAGTATCCACAACTCTGCCATCTTGGACCGAACCCAGGACCTTCGGCTCCTTCGGCAAGATCTGATTTAAAACCCTATGGTTTGCACTTCAAACATCAATTAGTTCGCAATATTGTGCAACTACTTTCCTCTATCATTGGTGGGTAACTACCTCACACCAGATATGGTTGAGCTCTATTGGTCAAGGCTTCTCATTGGAACTCTTAAAATTTCCTCTTGAAGTCAGCCACTAGTGAGTGAATGATTATCATAAAGTCAGGGCGTTTGTGGAAGTTAAGCTCTCACTGCGAGATCTGAAGATCCTGAGATCAATCATCGGCAGGGTCATGGCTATCCACCTCTGGGAAGTCCCATAACAGGTTGTAGGATCTTTCTATTGTACGTGTGATTTCCAATGGTTGTCTAACTACGACAAGTATTTGATGTAAACTATGTAAGGCAGAGTAATTTTTAGTAAATTGAATCATATAAAAGCAACCGAGCCAATATATCACTGTAGCAGTAAATCTGGAAGCATACCAGATCCTTGATCTGTTTATCAATACCTCCAGATTTTGAAACCATTTTTAAGAACAATCTTCGGTTGTCAGGTAGACAGATTGCATAATGAAATGGGGTACGTCCAAGACAATCTTGATAATTGACAAGCTCTTGACACAATTCAATCAACTGAAGGACAAAATCCGTTCTACGGTAAAGTACTGCAAGGTGTAGTAGAGAGCGTTCTCTCCAGTCACGACCTAGAAGATAGATAAACAATATAATAATTTATCGTATTAAATCACCATGCGTTTAGTTGTTTATAGAATATATACATATAAAATATGTAAAATGATTACCTTACATAAGGTGCACTTATGAAGCTTCAAAGCAGGGGAAAGTTTGTTGGTCATAGATTTTGAATTAAAAATCTTCTTATCCTTAGACTTGCTGTTGACCGAACTAACCACTAAACTTAAATTCCGGTCAGGTTTCAATATTAGTTCATGTATTAAACAACAGTTTAACAACCGGAGCTATTCCAAGTAGTCTCATTAATATTTACAACAGGAACATATATGGTTAACTTATGCTGAGTGCCTTGTAGACAGTCTTAGAACTTGAATCCTATCTAGAACTTCTCTAGGTAGATATTCATACTAAGACTAAATTTTCAGAGTGAACAAGATAACAGTCCAAACGAACTCTCTATCAAAGTACCACACTTAACATAATGCTGGTGGATTGTAAACTAAGATTAAGTAGTACTGCACTGCCTTGCTAATGATTTACCAGCTGATGTCTATTCGTGGGTAAACGTATACTTTGCCCAGGAATTAATCAGATTTAAGATAATGGCTATTGGATTCTTGCATGAAATTCAAAACGCAATGATGGATAGCTTGGTGTGAGGAAAGCCACCCTTTACTAATGTTCAATAAGAGTGAGATATCTAGCGTTTTAGAACATTTTCTCGTTCACTTAGTGGGTCACTGCTCCATATCAGAGTGTAATTTTCACTGGCAACTTCGTTGAGATCATCTGAAGCCATCTGCATTTGTCGTTTATCAACACGACACTGTAAAAGATCCCAATTTTGACGGTGAGAAAAGTAAATAAAATTAAAGTTGGGGCCTGAAATGAAATCATCAGTGAAAATCATGTCCCTATATGTAGCATCCACCTAACAAATAAACGGAAAAACAGTAGTTACTGCATACTTATTGGACATTCGGAAGCAGATACGCTACGAATTTACGGGCATGTATCCTATCTCGTGGCTTGTATTGAATTAAAAGCTAAGACTGACCAATATTTATTTATCAGAAGGGGTTTTGTGGAGATTTCAGTATTTTTCAAAGTTTAAATCATGAGCCAATCGAAGCTAGACCACCATAGAAAACCTGGAAGCACTGGACGGCCGTTTCGTCCTACTATGGTAGGTCCTGGGTTCGAATCTCGCGAGTGCGGGATCGTGGGTGCGCACTGCTGAGGAGTCCCACAACAGGACGAAACGGCCGTCAAGCAGTGCTTCCAGGGTTTTCCATGGTGGTCTAGCTTCAATTGGCTCGTGATTTCAACTTTGAAAAATATTTATTTAGTTATTAAATCCTAACCGTGGGATCTTTCGGGTTTTAATATAGCAAATTATTCATTTATACCACTTGTATTCCGATTGGCTAAAAACGGATTTTACCTTTCCTACGTTGATTTTAACATGAGTGAAGTTCGTAAGTAAAGTATACTTTAATCCTATTCATGACACGAATATCACTTTCAATATGGTGAGTTTTTTCACAAATGAAACCTACCGATTATACGGTCATAATTGTTTTCTTTTAATCTTTGCTCCACACAAACTAAACTCGTTGAATCCTAATATCTATTACTGATATTATCGCATTTTGTGCTTTATGTTCATCAAACAAGTTTGGACAAGTAATAGTCATCGATTATTGAATGATCTATTTAGTAAATATCATATCTATAACGCATGTAATTTGTGATATCATTTTGTGACACAAACATATACACGCGCTAAATAAATGTGTGTTTTGTTTATTAAAAGAAAAATAACATTTGTATCCACTTTACATTCAAGATTATCAGTAAAGTTAGATAGTGGTCATCAATGGAACTCAAGGCGCACATTGTGTCCTGGTTTGGATACATCAGCTGAATGGACTTGAATCCTAGTATTAATGTTTTCATCGTGACTCGAACCAAGTAGGTAGATCCAGCCGATGAACGCTACATAGGATGAAAGAACAACAGCCAACCATGATCAAATTTTACTAAATCTTGTGACTAAGTGTCAATGTCAAGGTAATGAGCATAGGATGCACATATGCCAGTAGATCATGATCAGCAATAGTTCTTAATATTAACAACAGGAAGATTTCAATACTTACAAATATTGAAGATGTTTTGCTCTTAATCTATGAAGAAATAAGTTGGAGAAAGGGGTTAGAGTTGTGATAAGGTGGTAGGCTTATTTAATACTAGAAGAAACTAGACGATTTTTGAGCTATTGAATATTCAGAAATCAAAGTATAGCTTTTCAGAATATATCTTTCATCTCGCTATACATTAGAATTCATTTAACTGAAGTTTAGAAAATTTCTGTTTCAAACTACGCCTACATCGATTTTCTGTGAGATAAGATAAAAAATTGATTATTTCTATCAAGTATCTCAGTTGGTCACTGTTCATATCTTACTTCAATACACATGGCAACTTACTTATATAAGATCGAACAAATATCTATATTAGAAGATGAGGTCAAAATGTTAACTGAAGCATTGGTAACGTATGGAGATATATAAAAATTCATTAGCTGGTATGAAGGCTATAACATTTATATTTAACGCCTTTTTTGTCAGACAAATAATGTGTACATCATTAGAGACAACTGCTTCATTCATAACATGTTTGAATTCCAGTAGTTACAACTTCCCACCAGAACTTTTGAAGTAATTTACTAGTATACTGACTATTAGAGCTTGCTTAAAGATGTTTTACGCAGATTAGTTCATGTAGTACCATGTTTCACTCTTAACATGTGTAGTGACCTACTTTTGTGAAAAGAACGCGATTGGTATAATGGAAACAATTATTATTACTATAACCAATTGTACCAGTGATTGTTTTTCTGTACTTGTTTGTTCACGTGTACCAATGACACACTTTCTTCCGTTGCCTGTGACCTTGCACGAACTCGCATACGCTCGGTAGTTCCGCTTGTAAACTTTGGCACGTTTCGGTATTCTTTCGATACCACGAGATCGCCAACAAATATATCTTATTACAACTGTCAACAGCCTTCTGGTTTTTGGCCTACGAAGGGATCCAACTCGACATCTGGCATGTAATCTTCCTGTAGTGGTGATCATAGTCGATTGCGACTCGACGTCAACTACACATGTCTGAAACTTATTGATTTGTTTCATAATTACAGTCACCGAGATATTACTAGTAAAGAATAATGAAGCTCATTTGTTGTGAATGACAGCACCAATGGTGGATTACTTCAAGTAGTTCCTAAACTTTTAGTGTGAGGGACTGACTGGTTGACTTTAAACATGTCAGAAACGAAACAGTTGTCATCGGCAGCATCAGGTAATCGTCGCTCTATATCGCAAATTGATTGAATTTGGAAATGAATCATTCAATATAGACCTATAGCTTCCAATGGTAAAAGATTCACTCGTAGTCCAGGGCTGGATTCCTAGTGGGATCATAGGTTCACACCACTGAAAGGCATCATACTCGGACGAAACAGCTGTTTAAATGTTTGCCATAGTGAATAAAACTTAAACCACATTTGTTTTGACCCATTGTTGAGAAAATATTGAAAACTGATCATAGAATTTATCTAAAAATGACCTTTATAGTAGTGTGTTGTACTAGTCAAAGTCTCAAATAATCATTGACTATAAATGTACCTATATTAGATCTACCCTATAAATATCGAATTATACTTTATTATCAAGAACAGTATGAAATAATACTGTTACTGAGATCACAAACTGGACTAAGTCAGAAAACTTCTAAACGTTAGGGCACACTGGACAGCTTCTTCGTCCTAGTATGAGACATCTCAACAGTGCGTATTCACAACCTCGCTTTTGGGGACCAAACTCAAAAAGTTCAGGTCTTTTAGTGAGAGCTTAACGTTTGGATCACTGAAATTATATGCAAAGGTTTTCATTTCTAACTTTAATTGATCAGAGATGTTCCACAACAATCTTCCATTACTTCACATCCGACATGACTGAACTCCACTGATCATGACTTCTCACTAGACTCTCTAAACAACCTGATGACATCAGACACTAGTAAAAACATAGTAATTATTAGTATTGACGTTAGTAAACTGTTGAATACAAGCTTATTAGTCTAAACAATAACCTCTCATAGCGAGACCTGAAGTTTCTGGCTTGAAACTACAAAAGGTTATGGATGCTCGCTTATGAGATGTCTAAAGCTGAGACGAAACATCAATCTAGTGTTTCTTGGTTTTCGGTGGTTGGTTAGCTCAGGACAGTTAATAATCTCAAAAATATTTATCGATCTCCACAAACCTTGATACCACTAATAATGCTCTCTCTATATTTTCCTTTCCTATATAATTCTGAATGATTAAATTGGATCTCCTTTTTTAACTTTCATATATGGTGATTAAGGCGTGCAGTCTAGAAAAATTCAATCTATAGATGGATTTTTATATCTACAATTATCATTTGATCACAAAACACCTGTAGTATATACTACATCTGACTTATTGAGGTTTCTTTGCAAAAATCAAGTGAATTAGTTGGTGATATTCGTTATGAAATGATTTCATTTAGGGTACCAATGAAAGTTATTGTAACCCTCAAGCACGAATAGATTGAAGTTGGAAACATGTACTACTGGTAGCTAATTCCAAGGTCTAATGGTTTAGCATTCCTCATAATGATACTTCTTGTGGCTTAGTATCTCCTGGCACAATAAGGTTAGTGCTTCTTTGATCCCTTTCCGGTCGTTTTTCATGGTGACTTCGCCTTCTGTGAATAGGTCTTGTAGGGTTTAAAACCTGTTGTTGAGAGCTATCTTAAATTCTTTGGGTTCGTCAGTATCTCGAAAGAAGATTGTGTTAAACATTTGTAATGCCGTTTCTTTAAGTGTCCGGTGTATTTTTTATCTTCAGTTTCATCTTGACCACAACTAGTTGGTAATCTGAATCTATGTTATTTCCCCCCTCCGTTCTTACGTTTTCCATTGACCTTCTGAACTTCTGATTGATGCAGGTATGATCGATCTGGTCCACTGTAATGTGGTACAGTGAAACCCGTGTAGCTTCGTGTATGCGTTTGTGTGGGAATATTGTACCACTTGTGACCAATTTGTTGAAGGCACGTAAATTGGCAAATCTCTCACCATTCTCGTTCCTCTCTCATAGTCTATGTCATCTCATGTTATTTTCATACCCGGTCTTGTCCATTCCGACTTTGGTGTTTAGGTCTCTCATCAAGATGGTCAGATTTTTGCTGGGCGCTTCATAGTTACATCCTCTCTTAGAACTGATCTTTATCGTCATCGTTAATATCATTCTTGGGTGAATAGCACTGGATAGCATTCATTGTGATTACCTCCTTCTTTGTTTCGAATGTTGCTTTGATTATCATGGATCCATGAGATTCCCACCCAATAAGTGCATTTCATGCTTCTTTGGACAGCATCAGAGAATATCCCTGAGAGTGTGGAGTATTTTCTTCTTCATGACCAGAATACAACAGCACCTCCCCCAAATCTTATCTTTGCTCTTCAGCTTGTATTTAATAGATTTCACGTATTCCGAGAACTGTCAAGTTGTTTCTCCTCATTTCCTCAGTTATTTGACTGGTCCTCCCAGTCTCCCACATTGTCCGGATATTCCATATGTCTATTAATTGCCGCTCTGGTTGCCAGGATGGTCACTAGCCTTGTTACCCACGAATAATTTCGGCTTTCACCATGAGATATCATAATTCTTCTAAGTGAAGATCTTCGAACCTTCAGGGTAGATTTTAGATGGTTTAGATTATTTTTCCTGGTTGGCACTTTTCTAGTAAAGTGTTTCTTTACGAAATGAGGTTGCCAACCCCATGAACGACCCCCCTTCTTTATCCAGGCTTGGGGTGGATAGTAAACGTAGAAGGGCTACAGGCGGAGTTAATGTGATAAAGTACTAGAGGAACACTTCGTCCCAATGTCGTAATTATCATCTAATTATGCCTAAACCAGAACAAATACCAAACCTGAATTAAATACTTTTCAAATATTTGGTCATCAATCTAGTTGTCTGAATTGTCAATCTTTAGTAGCATTTTGATTCAATATGATTATCCTTGGTGAAAATCATTTGTTTTGGTATTGCTGTTATTGGTCATTGAGCAAAGACAGAAAACTAGACATTTCACATAAAATTGTTTGATTACTACTGTAAACGAATTCTTCCAAATTCCATTTATGTATTATTACACTTTGTTATTAGTATCTACTTCTTAATGAAACGGCCAGACAAGTGTGGCTGTAGTCGTGTGAAGATTCAGTCAATACTCAAGATATATCAGTGAGACTATAATTTATGGACGACCTTTGAGCAACGCTAAAATGACCTTGAAAATGTTATCTACTTACTAGGGTTAAATGAGGGCTATAAATTAATGCGAGGAACTAGGATTAGGATTTATGATTAAACGTTAGGTTTAGAAATTATATTTAATGTTTTCATCATGAACTGACATCAGCTCTAATGTCAAAATGGTATTTAGCCAAATGAGTGGGTGAATCTCGCAACAAAATCTAAAACCTGCTATCTTAAATCTGATTGGTTCGTCCATAAATTATAGTCTCGCCGATATATCAATTGTATTACCAATTCGATTAACATCACAGATTATAATTTCTACATTGAATTGTCTATTTTAAAATTAATCAAAATAACAATACGAATACTTACTCATAATGACTCTTTTGTTATTAACCAGACGTAGGAATTGGTGATAATCACCAGTTATAATTGTCTTGTGAACTTCCATCATTTCTGTTCGATATTGATCAACAGTATCTAATAAAGATATCATTTCATGATGTCCTTTTTGTTCAGCTAATACTCTAGCAGATTTAAAACGTACAGGTCCAGAATTAGCTAAATGTATATAATTGTATCCATAGAGAATTAATTCTTCCATGGATTGTAAGTGATTGGCAGAAGCTAGAAAAGCTACATGGCGATCAATTAACTGTTCAGCAGTCAGTAAATTTCCGGTTTCTGGATCGGTAATATCATGAAGTTCGAAAGGATCTGGTGGCTGTAAACGTAATGGAAAAAAGTAGAAATATAAAACACGTTTCTGAAGACATAAGTAATAAGAAGACAAGTAGAAATCTGTAAAATTTTATAATCTCCTATAGTCGTTATTTAGGATTACAGTTTTAATCAGTCTCTATTGGCATAGATTTCTTACTGAACAGATTGCCTTGATATTGTGATTTAGTCACATGTTTTAGTATAATTGGATTAATAATAATACCAAAAATCGATTTATCCAGTATAATGTACAATATTTTGACAAGTTCATCATACTCTTCGTAGATATCACAAGATATATATGATTTTATATGGGTAGGGTAATTTGTGGGGATGGTAGGATCTTAAGTTTAAATCACTAAATGATTTAAGTTAAGCCAGCATCGATAACCAGGAAGCACTGGATGGTAAGTTCATTCAAGTATAGGATGCTTCAGCATTGTTCACTCATGACTCTGCTACAGAAGATCAAACCCAGGACTTCTGGTCTCTGACTACAGTGCTTAACTTCGTGATCGATGAGCTGGGATCTAACGGTGTTAATATGCGTAACTTTCATCCATTGCCTGCGGTCGATAGCTACGTCACCCTAAATCGTTAAACTCTAGAGATCGCTACCTATTCCAAAACTTCAGGAGTTGCATCTTGAGTTCAGTAGGTTTGATTCCCGGACGCAAGCTCGAGTCCCATACTAGAAAGAAACAATTATCCAGTACTTCCAGGTTTTCATTGGTGATCCTTAGTTTAAACTGAGAATATATATATATATATATATATATATATATATATATATATATATATATATATAGTGAATAATACCTATGTTTTACGAAATAGGATATATTCGAGCGAGTTCTCTGTAATTTCCTTCTTTAGTTGTGGTTCAGTTATAACCAATACAACACGTACTGGTTAGCTGTGGGAAATACTATCAATACTTTGAAACATAAAAAAATATCTAAGCCTTTCACGTAAATAAAATAAATTACATACAACAAAGTGTTAACAAAAACTTTTGAAATGGATGACTGAACACAACTGACAGAATGTCATAAGATCTCCACATACTGAATGAACAGAACTGGAATTTAATAAACAATCGCACAAACTGAATCAAAGGAATTAGCTAAGCGCTGGATTAAGGACCAAAGCAAGATGACATTGATGTTACTGCTCCAGTCATTAATCATCATAAATATCTCAGTCCTATAAGATATCAGTCATGGACAAATTGGCTCAATGTCAACGCCTGAAACAGTAAGGTTGAGTCAGAAAGGGATTCGTCCCCTAAAGGGAGATCAGTTTTTACAGGATTTCAGGTTTTTTCCTTTCTGATCAACTCAAAACTTAAATGCAACTTCTACCGACTACACTGAGATAGTTAACATGAAAAAACAGTGAAAAGACGAACTGAAACCTATGCACACATACGACAACTAACTAAAAATGAAATTTGTTGAATTAAATGTTATATTATTTTAAAGCAATGACCATTATTAATTTGACCTGAGAATGAATATCGATTGTTTACATCTATTTTTTCGTAATTTGGACAAATTACTTTGAGATGTTCATCTGAAAATGCTTTAAAATTCTCACTTTCCAGGTAATATAATTTGAGACTACGAGTATTTCGAGAAATTACTGGAGGTAGTGAGATAGTGTCCAAGCAGGTGTTGCTTCCATAAAAGTTGCATAATAATTTAAATTTTCAACTATGCATAATCAAGAATTACATTCTTATACACTACTTATATATACTGGATATAAAAAATAAGTCTTATCTTGTATTTGTATGTTGTTCTTCACCTCTTTTTGTACAAGTGAGAACCTGTGAGCAGTGGAGTCAAGCCGTATCGTATGTGAGCCAGATACTCACAAATAATAGAAGTAGATTGGTGCATAATATCACGAATTCATTAAATTTAGAACTGAAAACCGTTGTGCCTTTACTCAAGCGGTCTAACGGTCAAAGCTTACCCATAAGATTTGAAGGCATAGAGTTCGACCTATGGTGTGGTCATGGATGCCGTTGCTAAGGAGTATTATTACTAGAATCAAGCAGCCTTCCAGTATTTCCTATCTTTTAATTATGGTCTCCTTAATGTCAGTCCATAATGTAGCCTAAAACATCCAACAATCTTTACAAACCAGTTGCATACAGTACAATAAGATATGTAGTTACTTGAAATAATAAATCAAGTGCAAAAGTGAATGATATGATGGAAGCAGCTCTATGGACTGGGTAGTAAGAATCCTTCCCAGTCTAAGAAGACATTGGTTTGTTTAATCACAATCTAAGCCAAACAGGAGTTGAATTGTTTTCATCTAAGTGACAAGATTTCACTGGTTTTTAGTGAAGAAACTGTAAAATGTGAAAGGTTTTATATCCTAACGCAGATTAAATTGCGGGTAACCTCTGGGAACTAATCATATATACATTCTTATTGTATAACCGTTAAGTAACTAAAGTATATGTATTTATATTCTTCTTATCATAAGCTTTTATTCGACCTATTGACTATTATTATACGACTTACTATTTTTAAGTTTGTTATATCCCCTGGTGAATTATGAATGGTAACTCTGAGGACTAGTTATGGACCAATGTAATATGTACATTTCCTATTGTATAATTGTTGTATCATTAGCTTTATTTTGACCTTTGACCTATTATTATACGATTCTTGAGTTATCATCAGTCTATCGACTACTTTCCCCCTATTAACAGCCACATTTGGCCAATTATTGTACAAATGTTATTTTCTAATTTTTTGGTACGATGTGGTCTTTTTGGTTTGTATATAAACGCAGTATGTTTGTAAATAATGATTCATATTGCCGAGGCTGTGTTCTGGACTTAACTGGCTGGGCGAGGCAGATAGCAGGACCGGTTAGCACTCAAGACTGCTCTTACGATTTTATGTATCATTGGACGTTTATGTATTAAGAGGGCACACGATATAACAAAGTTATGTCCAATTTATTAGTTACAGTCTCCTACAATCACAGACACTACTTAGCTTGATCCTGTACAATTTTTATTTTTATTTTATGGTATGATAAGGTCTGGTTTGTTTCTATATAGACCAAGTATGTCTGAAGTAAATGGTTCGTATGGTGGAGGCTGATATTATCCTTCTGGACTAAACAGACATGGTTAAGCGAGAAAAGGACCAATCGGGACTCTAGGCTGCTCGTACCAGTCAACACGTCATTGGTTTGGCACAGTGCCAAGATTATATAAGTCGTGTTCTTTTGATTAACGAATAAATCACGTAATAAATTAACCGGGCAAAAGTCACAACAAAAGTTGTTAATTATGATACGTTAAAATAAATATAGTATGGAACGATAGATACAACTAATTCACCAATAAGTGAATTGTTTCAAAAGATTTTTTCTTTAAAATTTGCATACTTCTTCTTCGAATGGTCTGAAATTCTCTTCCGTTTCACAATGTGCATTGTTATTATCCATTAATTTATATCTTGATCTATTCAAAATATCTCGTGCAGTACGTTCCCAAATATCTCTATAATAAATCTTAACACCTCGTTTCAATATTGTAGCTAAAATTAAGCTTGCCCATCGAAATCCATTTACATCTTTAGGATGTATTGTATGAAAAAGATTTGTTGCATAATGAAATAAAGATGATCCATTTGAATCTCTTAAATCAACTGGTACTTCTTTGATTACTTCATAAGTATGTTGAAGGCTGACAAAGTTTTTAAAACTCCAAAATGCAACCGGACCAAATGGCTCTTTTTCTGAATTAAAATGAAATTGATCAACAAATATTGTCTACAAAAACTTTATTTTTATTTCTTAAAAAATGTGATGGATATTTTAACATGCGGATAAATATTTTAATATTTTCATAGTTGAAATCATGAGTCAATTGAAGCTAGACCACCATGGAAAACCTGGAAGCACTGGACGGCCGTTTCGTCCTATTATGGGACTCCTCAGCAATATAAAGACGATTATGTTTACTTTGTAATATTCTCCGAGAAAATTAATTCACTATAATTGAAGCATAAAATGTGAACCGGTGGATTCAGACCAGGTGCTTAAAAGATTCCATATTTACTGTGAATTACAAAAACCTTGTTCTCAGTCTCATTATGAGTGAACACTGCTGTAGAGCTACAAATTAAAATAAAGATAACTGTTCATTACTTCCTAATTATAAGTCGTTCGTTTTTGGTTTGGACATTATTTCTTTGATTGTACCATGTTTCAATCCTCTTTTCATGATGTTGGAATGATAGTTTAGTGTTTCAAGAAATCGATTTTCAACAATTACGTCTCAGGTTGTCATATAACGGTAGAATAAAACACTTTATGTTTACTACGACATACTAGTATTATTCGACTATGCAACCGGTGACCAAGACTATACTACGACTAGGCTGGATACTCGATCAACAAGCTGTGCACATACTTTGATTAAGTTATACCAGATACAAGATCCCCGACCAAAAAGAGCAAGCTAAAGTATAAGCTAAACGATACTTCATTTAACATAGTTACAAGAAGTCTGCAATCTGTGAATCCATAGCAGAAATCAATAATACGAAAAATATCATATATTAAAAAGTCAGTATGTTGAGTGTCTGTCTTTCCATTCTCGGTGACTAATCATAACTTATTTTCACAAGTCACACATCAGATTCAAATCTTGTTTTAACTATCTCGGGTTTGTTTTCTCTGTAGTATCACTAATCCTCACATAAAACTTATGATTGCAAGCTGTATACCCAAACCTGTATTTCATAGGTGACTTGTATCACGAGTTTTAATCAAATAATAATACTCAAAGTGACCAGCCCTCCTTTAGGGTAAGATGATAAAGCTCTTTAGAATCACAACCGATTCATTTTTTCACCAACTTAGGCTATGTTAAGGAAGTTTTACTGTATAATCTAGGTAGTGATATCAGTTACAATAGTATTTCCTTGATAAATGAATCTGAATAGATCTCCAAAAAACGTCAGTTCAGAAATTTCGATTTTATGACTCTTAAGAATTGCTACAATAAATCACCTATAAATTAAACAAATTACCACAAAACTTTTCCACCAAAGTGTAATTTTGTATCCACTGTTGAAGCACTTCCAAACGAATCTTCAAGGTTCTGGTGGAAAGATGTGACTAAAGTTCAAACGTATTAGGAATCACCACTGACGATAATAGACGGTCATCTTATACTGAAAGTTGACTGGGTTTTAAACTGTAGACAGTTGGACTTCACTTTGGTAGTTTAGAAGTTGACAATTTATAGTGAGACCTGTAGGTCTTTGATTCATTCCTTAGAGAGATCAAAAAAGCACCCCGTTATATATTCGATATTGAGGGAAGGAAGATATTCAGTGCTTCGTGGTTTGCAATGGTAACCAGAAACTTTTGAGTCCATGACAAAAACCACCTACCCAATTTTATTACAAAAAATCAGGTTCAACGAAATGTATTGGATACAGATGACTGAAAATGTTGGTCATAACTGTAGTCAAAAGACAATTTTCTTTAGAGCAACATTTTAGTATTAGACTATCTATTTCACCTTGAATAGAGAATAGTCTTCGTAGTCAGTCTGTGAATTTGTAGCATTAACACAATTAATTTTCGTCGCGTTGTCAATCCATTTCATTTCAATTCATATTAAATAAAATCCAATGGAAACAAATAGAATTTTTAGATTGAATATTATTAACCTAATTCACAAATATATGGAGGTGATGACTAACGTTGGGAAACTCTTTACCTGTAGTTAAAACAAAGTTGATAATTATCAAACTAATTTATAATCTGTTTTTGTTTGACGGAATGGTTTAGTTTGAAAACAGTATTCATCAAAAACTGACTTCTTTAAGACATCCAATGGAGACCAGAAAGTACTGATTACTAATGGCCAGCTTTAAATTTCATTCCCATACTTACAGTAAGAAGTTATAACTGATGTAATTCAATCATACTGATACTATGGCAGTTATCACGTGTGAAATTATTAGATGACATCTACCTATTGTGATAGATAATTGATTATCTGATCCCGAGTTTAAAACTAGATCGTATAGCTGCAGACGATGCATCGATAATGACTTTCAAACTAACATGAAACTATGTGCAAGCTTTTTTCTATAAAATAAACATATAAATCAATTCATAATTCATCATAAACTAACCTGAATAATATTCACTTAAATTTGCTCCAGATTGTATCATAAGTTGTAACACTTCTGCTGTAGAATATTCCATTACACTAACAAGTAATGGACGTGTTATAAAATTTGCTCTTCCATTATTATTAATACCAACTAGAAACTTTTGCATATGAAGTTGAGCTTTCAACTGACCTTTACCCATAGCTTTACGTTGGAAAACAAATAAAATGTAAATTAAATCAAGTCCTCAAGTATAAATTGTTCTTTTTTCTATATTTGCAGGATTCTTTGATTTATTTCAGGTAAAATAAACAAGGTAAATCACCATACCAATAACTTATAACCATCAATAAACAATTGTTCTGCTAGATAACTATGATTCTTGGTTCCTCGAGCAATATTAGCAAATAACGAAAACTGTCGTCAAATTGAAAAAAATCTCTACAAACAACCATTCAAACAGTACTGTTGTGTTCTACGATCTGATTTAGTCACAATGCTCAATCAGCTATGTAAATCTTGAACAGATGAATAATCCTATCACTTACAGTAACCCCTTGCATTTCTCACTTACTAAGCACTCCTAAAACAGCGTGTGATCTCCCCGACTTTCTAACAGAAGGTGATCTATTAGGATTCACCCGAGATATCAAATATTATCCTTTGTTAATAATTACTGTCAAGCTTTGAAATGGATTTTTCAAATTTCAAGAAAAAATCGTGTTGAAAGTACTTTAATGTACATTTTCGTTTCAGCATTGTCAAACCAAAGTCGGTCAATTATGTTTGACATTAACCAAAGGTTACAGCATCTGTGCATACATACACGTACATATCCTACAAATTATTACTTTTTATCAGCAGTAAGGCTATTACTCAATACATAATAAAACTGGTACATTCTTAATATCTCAATGAGTAGAAAATTAAATTTCTGACGTGTAAGTCTCTCCTTCAGAGTATAAACAATTCAACTTATTTTCAAACTTATATTTTGTAACTGAATATTTTTAATGATTCTTCATTAGTTGGTTAAATGGTTCAACTTTATCTGCTTTATCATATACTGAAGTATTCAAAACTTTAAATACAATTGTGCAGTTCAAGTGAATGAGATCATCAACAAGAAATTCTTTTCACTGTACCATATTTTCATTTTCTTCACTGACGTGATGGATTACATTAGTCAATGTAAAATATATCATATCCTTAGAATTTACCAACATTATGATCGTGAATAAGTATGGCGAAAGGAATCCATTGCGTCTATGAAGAATTAAAAATAATTCAGGTAGGAAAATTTTCACATAGATGATTTCATTTACTTAATCTGTACAACGATATACAACCCCATATAGTTAATTTAGCTACTAAATATAGTAATATATGATAAGATAAGGTGTTGTGTTATGTTCCCTCACTTTTCTTTTTAGTTAGCACCATCAACACAACAAAAAAGAAATAAGTTATCAGAACCTCTACACAATCGATCGACAGCTTGTTCTAATGACCTGGAATTTGTTTAGTTGTGGTACGAAATTGTTCACACCTTCGATTTCACTCTTCTCTAATTTTTTTTAAAACGAGCCTATAACCAATCAAATTGCAAGACAACGGGACCAGCTGTTACTCGCTTGTGAAGGAATTCTCAGGGTATATTTCTTTTCGAAGTATATGCTGATGTCATTGTCTAGATTGGTAATGAAAGCTTTAAAATGTAATCATTCAGCCCAAAGAATGTAATACTTCCAAAATATATATGTTAACCTTAAATGAATGAATATGAAACACACCTACCTAAACATTGTTTCAATTTCTGAATATCACCAGCCATAGAATAAATTACAAAATCCGTCAAACTAACATAATACTGTAATAGATTTGTTAATTTTTCACGTATTTCTTCTATCCATTGATTGCATCGATCATGAGTCCATAATGAGTTAATCCATTCTATAACAGTTAACCCTGATCGTTTAGCTTTTAACCAAATCAAATTATCTTTAATTGTATTCTCTAATTCTGTACAGAAATAGTTAATAGTATCTATAGATTTATGATGTTGTACACTATAGATTAATCTATCAACAATTGGCCAAATTCCTGGATGATCTATCAATCCTTTAGAACGTTTTATACTAGTTTTTAATAAACTTGATTGAATATTTCGTTTAATTTTATATGCACCTTTGGGAATATAATTTTCATGATATACAGAATAACCATTTTTACATGGAATAGAACAATCTGAACCTGGGATAATGTTTTTAGAGAAAATGATTGGAATAAAATTACTATTATTATCATCATTATCATCATGAGGATTAAAGGTTTTATAGAGATTATCTAATTTGAAAATAGTTCACATAAGTGAGTAATTTTAAACAGAATATTTTGTGAGAATCAGGGAGCACTGGAAGCATCCACTTCAACCTTGTACGGGACTAATCAGGAGTAACTATCCACTACCACCCTAGGTGTGAATAGTCACTTAAGTCTTCCTGATATTTAAATATGTTATAGTGTATGAAACTAATGATTGTAAGATAGCTTTGAATACAGCAGCAGCAAATTATCAAGAATTACCCCAATAATACTCATAATCTTATAACTTACTATTAAAATTTACTTATTCATAAAAAAGGATCATAGGTACATACATGTATGTTTGTTCACAAACATTCCAACTCTGTTTTTATCTACATCACTTTAGGAATTTATCAAATAGCAATCTCAGAAGGGGTTTTTGTTAATATTATAGTAATTTTAATAGTTGAAATCATGAGTCAATTGAAGCTAGACGATCGTGAAAACCTGGAAGCACTAGTGGTCTAGAGGTTGAGAGCTCGCACTCGAGAGTGATAGGTCCTGGGTTCGAATCTCGCGTGGTGGGATCGTGGATGCGCACTGCTGAGGAGTCCCACAATAGGACGAAACGGCCGTCCAGTGCTTCCAGGTTTTCCATGATTGTCTAGATTCAATTGACTCATGATCTCAACTATTAAAAATAACAATCTGTTATTTGCACCTCTCAAAAGATGGTATCGTGTTGATAATTCTTGTCTTCTTCAGATACATGTTATTAGTCATGCTTAACTTCACCATTAAGTTGAACGTTAAACTACCTGAAAATTTACTTATATCCAAATATGTTTAGCTTCAAAAATCATATGAGTTTATCTGTGGTAACATGAATATTTACGTTTAGTAGATGCCCCATGAACTATATGTGTAAAGTTTGAGGCTACAGAAAACTATAGTGGAGGATTTTAACGATCTTATCATGTAATTCAATGATATAACGTGAATAAATGGATGAAAGCTTGATTGAACTATCTAGTAACAGCTGGTTCACTTTTCAGCCTTCGTAAAGATAATTAGTATTAAAAAGAATAAAAAGTTTTGTCCTGTAGAAAAAATCAATGACTGGTAACATTAAAAGTAAATTATTCTCAATATGTACTCAAACATTCAATAAATGAGAAATCTAAATTGTTTAAATGGAGTTTTGCACTGAATATTTATCCTTGGGCGGACATTTCAATAATCAGAACTAACACTGTGATATGAACCAACTATTTGTTTAAGGTATCTAATGACAATTTTCATGCAGTATTACAGATGTCGGTTGGCTATGTAACTGAATCAACCCAATTTACGCACTGAAAGTATATAAATCTGAACATTAAGTCTATCATATTATTTCACGGATCAACACTTGACAACCATGGCCCTTTATTGGACAACTATCAAAATTAATGTGTTGTATAGATTGATTTAGTTCTTATTTTCTGTTCAGTACGACAAACTAACATCAAACTATTGCGCACGTCAGGAATCACTCTACCTACTTGCTTGGAATTATGGTATTTTTACTCTAACCGCTACACAGTTAATCATTCACATGAATATGAAATGCACCAATTAAACATTAATTTTGGTGAATATATTAAGTTGCTTCAGTACACTAATTGAATAAACTCACGATTTGATAATGCAAAAATAATGATGATTGAACTGACATCAAAATGGACTCAAAACTAGCGGAAATCTGCATACCAACCATAGAACAAACAGTTATGAGTGCAGTAGTCAGTCACACAACGTTGTACATTAGGTATGTGAATGATATATTCATTAAAATCATGAGCCAATCTAAGTAAAACTACCGTTGAAAGCTTGTAAGAATGGGACAGCCATTTCGCCTTGGTATTGGAATCCTCCAGAGTTTTGATGAGAACCAGCGACCGGTAGAGCTAATCCGTGTCGGATCCAAGGTAGCCTCTCACTGAAGACAATGATGGATGGTCTCTCAATGTCGTGGATCGACTGAGGTTAGACATCAACACAATTGGATTCAGGTTCAGTGGTCCGGAGGCTAAACGTTTGCTCATGAGGCCAAAGTTCCTGATTTTCGCGTGTGGAACTGCGGATGAGGACTTCTGAGGAGTCCCATATTAGAACGAAATGGCCGTCCAGTACTATCAAGTTACCAACGGAGGTTTAACTAAGATCGGCCCGTAATTTGAATGAAATTCAACAATCTCCACAACCCTATACTGAAAATTATATATTCGTTGTTTGTAGTGATTATAAATATCCTTCTCATGTATTGAAACTCCTCGATATACCATAACTAAATATCAGATATACAACTAAATACAAACATGACAACATATTCTTCTCTCTAGATCTTGGTACTAGACGCAATACGATTGACCGGTTGGAAAGATATATTTATCTAAAGGACATAGAGTGGTCTGTACGTGAATTCCAATGGCCTTTATTCAGTAAACTACGAAAGATCTCTAGTTGGAAAGCCATTCCACCGTTTATCACTACAACCGCTGTTCATGCTTTATTTAAATTTATGAATGTAATTTGTCTGGTAAATACTTATTCTCATAGATTTTTAAGTTTAAAAGTTCGCAAACAGAGTTGTAAGTCCTTTTCTAAACATTATTCGGAAACTATAAAGTTTAAATTGAAATTTTTCATAACTTAAGTGGCTCATCATTGCAAGAAACATGACGTTTTTGTCTTAAAAATAAACTGTGTAGAATTACATATACTGAAAAGTATCTAATCAAGCCTTTTCAACATTATTCAAAGAATTACATTGGGGAACTGAAGAAGTGAAAAGATTATACCTATTTGACGTTGATGACTTTATATGCATTGCATCTATCAGTCAACAATAATTCCACAACAGCTAGCAAACATCCGTTTTCAGGATAACTTTGATCTAATTCATCAAACGCATTTATAGATTTTTACAATATTTAGAAACTCTTTTTTTAAACATACGTTCTGGGATAATATAATAAAAAGTAACTTATGAATCGGCGTTATTCATCTATTACCATGAGAAGGCTTCTTTTGAATTACTCCATTTTCCTGTGGTTTAAACCTTTAGAACGAAATGGTTAGTCAATAATCTCTGAAAGACAAATCATTTTTAATTTATTTTGTTCTATTAAGCAGTAACGCACTCTTCACTCAAATAATAATGATATAAATAGCTTATGTGAAATGTGGGTCCTACAGTTATCAAGAATGTTGCTTGATATGACCAACTGAAACCATTTCGTTCAATATTTTATATTCAATATTTCAATAAAATATATACATTCTAAACTAATAAAAATAAGACGTTTTAATTTACCTAACTGAATTAAAATAGAAATCAGACGTTGATCGCTAAAATCCGGTACATTCATCATACATGAATGAACTAATTCGTTTTTTACTGACTTATATGACTGATTTGAAACAGACATAGACAACGGTATCTTTTTACTTGAACTCATTTCATTACGATCTTTATCCGTGACCAAATGTTCTACATCATCAGTGATAGTTGGATTAAATAGTGATACATTTCTATCAACAGTTTCAATAGTTTCCTCAACAATTTCCACAACTGTGTCCAACACTGCCCCATCTTCAACTTTATCTTCTCTTTCAAATTCTTTGTCTATCTGATTAGGCATTGATTCGTTAGCTTTTATTGAGTTAGTATTTTTATCTGTAATAGCATTCAATTTTGCGGCACAAAGTAATGCAGTATTACCAAATTTATCACGTGCTTGTAGATCGACACCAGATATGACTAGTTTTGCCATAAGACGAATTAAACCACGTTGTAAATGAGGTTGATGTTTTAAACTTTTATAACTGAAGAAAATAATTTACAGAAATGAGACAAGATGAATATCATAGGTAATATCAGATTGACTACAGCTAGATAATCATTGTTATTCAGAAAGTACTGGATAGATATTTGATTCTAGCATGAGACAGTTCATCCACAACCCGATTAGGCATTGAATCTATTACCTCCGTTTTTCGCGACGTCAGCTCAACCTCTAGACAACTGAGTTTACATCTGATAGTTTGTATATCTAACTTTAGTCAACTCTTAATATTGTGAAATTATAATCTATTATCATTTGCGATGTTTAATTCAAGTATAATATGGTTGTACTCTACTACTTACGAACCTCAAGGATCACCTCTTGAAGTTAATTACTGATAAGCAAATTATGATAATTACTAAAGTTAAAGATGTAAACTACTGGACACTTACTCAATGGACCAAGCGTTAAATGCTCTTCCTAATGCTTGAAGCTCCTGAATTCAATTCTTAGTGGGGGTCGTGGATGAATATTGAGGAAGTGCCTCATATCAGGACAAGGTAGACGTCCAATACTTTCTGGTTCTCAGTGGTTGTCTGACAAAGGTCAATCCGTAATGTAAACTGCAGAATATGGTTTCATTGAATTTTGAAAGGAGAGTTATGACATTAACTAGTTAGTTGCGGATAGTTTACTATAATAAAGAACTTTAGCTAGAAGTGCCACTGAAAAACTAGGAACATTGAACAATGGTTGATTTGTACTAACAGTGACACAAGCATCAACGGTAACAAATGAAGATGATCGTGAAAAGTTGACAGCTGACTGAAGTTAATGATTCCCAACTGATTGTAATCAAGACTACTGAGGATATTTATATATAAACTACTTCATTATATCTGACATTTGTAGACACGTAAACATAAAAAACAACCGTATAAGTAAATTGTGGTTTCATCATTTTGAGTACTTATAAAGTCAATTTTTAAGATTTTACAAGACCTACCGTTCAACTAAGTAGTGTAAATAAGTTGCTTGATCTGTATGCCTTCTTAGATTTGACTGGAATGATGAATACTCAATTAATTTCCATGCTTTGTTTAAATCAGAGATTGTTTTCGCAGTTTTAACTTGTAAGTAAAATGGTGAATTTATGAAAGCCATTTTCCTTTGTTCTACTGACTCTAATGTAAATAAAACACTTATTACACTCATTTATTTATAGACATTGATTAAACTCTTAATTAACTGTACAGTTCTCATTGCTATAGAATAGATCGAATGTGGCAAGCAGTAGAATCTAGGAGGTTCTTTCAGGACACAGATGGATGTACCTGCTTACCAGAGTTGATGTCCACTCCACCAACATCAACTCTGAGAAGCAGGTACATCCAGCTGAAGAGTTTCAAATAGGGCTAAAGTCGCTCCCTTGATTTCACTGTTAGCTACATACCATGTATTCTATATCAACGTGTGTCATCATGGTTATACCAAGGCAATCTGCACAGGATATCCATATTCCAACCGCGAGTGATTAAATTTCAGTCAAAAATATCATTTCAATTGAATCAGTTCTGATAATTTTGTAGAGAATTAAATGAAAACATTGAGCGAAAAGATTGTTACATAACTCAGAAAGTAGATTGAATAAAACCAATTATCCTCCAACAGAATTACACACTGATTTCCTAGTAAATTTCTTTTTACCAATAGCAAAGATAAAAGAAAACCGTGAAGCTTTTTCCATCTCCAACGGACAATGATAAATTATGAAATATTTGAGTAACTATCAAAAACATTCGAGTTATTCTCGAGATTTATGCATTAAAGATGTGAGTTTCAGGAGGAGTTCAGGTTCACATGTATGCGGAGAAATTAACACCTTCAAAATAGTAATCTAAAATTTTGTTTTTAAATATTTTCCAAAGTGAAGTCCATCCTTTTACACTGATAACATTCTCAACCCGTAAAATCACGTTTAACTGGTAAATTTACAAGACTAGGAGAATATTTGAGACCTAAATCATTGTCAATGTGATATTAGTATCGGTTTACATTTTAAACCACGAATTGTCTATCCAAAATCAAGTTTGTTTAGTCTCTTAATTGACATTGAACGTAACATGAAGAGACACTAAGTCTTCCTTCCGATAGTCCTTTTTTATATCTTGTCACATTAGCATTATTTAATTTCCCTTTGATGCTCAATGTCCGTTCATAGAAAACAAAATTTTAAAGGTTATCTCGCAGGAGAAGACAATAAAATGAGTAAACGTCACACTTCAAGTTAGAATTAATTTCTTGCATCCACTATATTTTGGCGCCAACTAATTATGGTATGTATCTATATAAAGAACACTTGAAAATCAGTGATTGCTGGTTTCCAGTTTCATTTCATCAAGAGTACTAATTCACTGTTCGAAAGAAAAAAAGTTTTCTACGGCTGACAACAATGCTAACCATAAGTTTTTTAGTGACTAATTTCTGGAATGATTCCTCAGGAGTTCAGATGAGAGCCTTGATTAATGGTGTCTGTCAATTCCAAGATGAAAGGGAATAAATCACTCTTCTATAACATTGTACGGGAATCCAATCCTAGGTTAAAATGATACAAATTTTCCAGTTCACTTCAGCTTTCAGTGATTACTATTTATTATGTTTCAGTTCAGTCAAACTTCTGCACTATTTTATAATATTTAGTAAATCATTAGGTTTCAGATTCAAAATACTCTTGATCTACAGCGATATGAGTAACTTTATTGCTTCATTTAGTTGACATACACATGAAAAATACACACAAAAATGGTCCCTAAATCCTAGTATACAAGCTTGTGCTTTGTCACTGTATTTCAAAAATTAACTTCTGCTTACCATAATAACTTGATTCATCCACTGCCCCATACATTTTAAGTAATTCTATTGCTTTATTTGCCTTATTCCCATATACTATAGCCAATTCAGCAGTCAATGGACGAGGGGGGTCGAAACTTCTGTCACATTTATTCACTTGACATTTTTCCTTTTCTGAAATGAAAGTAAGATGAAAATATTCCATAGTTTAAATCACGAACTAATCTAAGCTAAATTTTTATTGAAAACCTGGAAGCACTGGATGACTTTTTCAACTTGATATAGGACCACTCGACAGTGAGCACCCACAGCCCCATATCGAATAAAAGGCCTCCATTCGCGCGCGCAAAAGCCTAACCTTTGGACCACTGAACCGGTATCTAAGGGTGTTAACGCCTAACTTCAATCAACCCATGATGTTGCCCAATCCTCGTTCATTGACTGGATAACTGTCTTACACCTCATATGGCTTGAGTCAATTGGTGACGTCACAGCTGCTTCAGTACTCCACCCATCTCCGCAACGTTTTTGGATTGCGTCTGGAAACTCCTAATATACCCACCCTCAAACGGCCGTAGACGTGACACATTTATCTTGTCCTCTGGAAGCAACACCAAATGTAGAACAAGCCACTAAACAGGAGGAATATTTACCTACAGAGATTGTAGAGTATTTAAGTAATATGTACATGTAGTCTCCAGTCATCCATATGGATCCTTTTGTGTGTTCTTCAATCCAAGTTGGTTCTAGACCATCTTTTCTAGATTCTCTTCTGATATCAAACGTATTCCGCATACATCGTCCCTTTTGACCTTCTGGAACTCTTCTCTCAGGCTATCAACTGTAACAACTTACGTGCGACGTCCCGCTACATATTACTTAAAGGCAGTCTTTTGAGCAGCATTCACAAGAGAATAATTAAAGTAACATCTATGAATCAAAACTTAAGACAAGTTCAATTAAATCAGTAAAAACAATGGAAAAATCAGAAGATGGAACTCGAAATTATACTCACAAACTTTTGTAAAATTACTGTACACTGACCGATTCTATTGAATGCCATCATGGAGTCATAAATGAATTTATCGAACAGATAAAAACTATACTAACTTACCAATTTTAATTGATAAAAGATTTTCCATATAATTCAAATCTAACGCCATTGCAGCTGCAATTAATTCATTGGTATTACGTGCTTGGTCTATACGTTTAACTAATTCATAATTTCCAGTGGACATTGAACACTCGAATAAACTTTTCCCATTTGGTTGATTTGCTATTGTTCGACACCAACATGATAAATAATAATCCATTTTAATCATATCTTCTCGGTTTACTGAATAGGAGAGAATAAATAAGTTGATACTTATACGACTGCAAAATATTCAGGAAGTGTATTCCTTCCTATTCATGAATCGTCAGCTAGATGTGTTTGAACAGCGACGCTGGAAAGTAGAGTTATTCAGAAGATATCTTAATAATTAGCACCTTCAATATTAAATATGTAGTTGGAAGCCATTAGTAGGAAGTGTTGCCTTGCTTGCAATTTGGTGCTGGTTAGTACTTGTCAGTAATCTTAAAAAAATCTATGCCTCCTGGACCATAAACTGCCATAATTTCAATCCACAAAGTCACCAAATAATTCAGTAATAACAAAAATAACACTTTGATACTCAATTTTTTAAACGTTAATTGTATATTTGTTACGCGGCTAGTATCGGAAATTACAAATATTTACTGATATCTTATATCCTTTACAATGTGGTGACTATCTGGATTCAGTAGCTCAATAGATAATGCGTTCGGAGTTTAAAGTAAAATGTACTGGGTTTGATTCTCAGAGTAAACATCAACACTTAAATCCAGAAAGATCAGGATGATGATTCTTGTATATAACTAAACATGCGTCATGCATTTAATTATTAACCGCAGAGCAAATACGCGAAAAGTTTTGACTAGAGGCTATATCGAGACAATCCACTCAGGATGTATATTTTTAATGGCAGACACTGATCAATTACAGCCCTGAGCATCAAAAACTGGAAATTATAAACCCTTAATAATAGTCACTTGTAACTTTAAATAAATAGGTGATTGAAAAAGTAACAACTTACTTGCATTCCATATACCACAGTTAAGACCAGGTAAATTTTTTACTAACCATGCTCTTTGTTCTCCATAATGATAAAAGACATGTAGTCCAGAATTGTTTTTAATTTCTGGATCAGCACCTAAACAACAACAAAACAAAGGTCATGGTTAATTTACCAACAATTACTGTCACATATTGTACATACAAATCCACTATAACTTTTACAGATCAAAGGATAAAAACAAAGTGAAAAATGTTACATGTGTTCTAAGGGTTTCAATTTTCCCATTGTTGATATTAAAGACCATTATTGATCAGTCACTGATTGGTATAAGTGCAAGCTCAGCTGATTGTCTAGATAACAGTGTGATTAAAAAAATTACAAGTGAAATAAAGTTCATCCCTGTTGAACAGGCCAATGGCTTTCCAAACCCAGCAGCTCAAATATAACTACTGATAGAGTGTTTAAAAAACGTTCCTGGGTTCGAATCTCAGTTTGAACTTCAATATTGCGATGCGGGTAAATCTAACTACCGAGTCTCAAATGGGATAAAATAGCGTTCCTAACTTCACTACTAGCAACTATAAAATTGGTCTTGAAAAAATGAGAAGTAGAATAAGTGCATATCATACCACATTCAACAAATTAAACCATCCAAACTATTTCCTCCGAGTTCAAGGATGAATTATGACACCTCATAATGAAAGCCAACATTATTCGGAAGTCACGAGATAGATACCCCTTCTAACAACCACAGCAAACATTATTATAAGTACATGGAATGTTCGGGCGATGTGCGAGACCAAAAGGACCAATCAAATAACTGAGGAAATGAGGAAATACAACTTGACAGTACTCTGAATCAGCAAAACCCATTGGACACAAGCTAGACAGCAAAGGTTAGGTAGGAGAGAGATGCTGATGTTCTCCGGTCACGAAGGAGAAAATTCTCCACACACTCAGGGAGTCGCTCTGATGATGTCAAAATAAGCATGAAATGCACTTATTGGGTGGGAATCTCATTGATCCACGATCTTCAAAGCATTATTCAAAACAAAGAAGAAGGAGGGAATCACGATGAATATTGTCCAGTGATATGCATTCACCAATGATTGTAACGACAACGATAAGGATCAGTTCTAGGAGAGGCTTCAATCAATCATAGAAAAGTGACCAGGAAATGACTTGACCATCCTGATGGGAGATCTAAACGCTAAAGTCGGGATGGACACCACCGGACGACATGGACTGGGAGAGAGAAACGAAAATGGTGACAGATTTGCAAATCTATGTGCATTCAACAAATTGATTATAGGCGGCACAATATTCTCACACAAATCTACATGAATCTCATCGGATCACACCACGGAGAACCAGTGAGATCATATTTGTATGACTAAAGCATTCAGAAGGACAATGGAAGATGTGAGAACCAGTAGAAGAGTTGACATGGCTTCAGATCACCACCTGGTTGTGGACAAGATGAAACTGAAGCTAAAAAAACACTGAACTGGAGAAACAGCATAACAAATGTGCAATACAACTTTCCTTCGTACTAACAAACTCAACCAATTCAAGATATGTGGAAGACTTAACAAAGACATCAGAAAAGTCTTCAACAGAAGGAAATATGAGACAACTGTATGACACAACGGTGAAACAAGCAGCGAAATATAGTAAACCAAAGAAACCAGTCAAAGGCAAAGAAGGCAAGACAATCACTGAAATTCTAGAACAGAGAGACAGATAGGTAGAACAATTCGAGGAATTCTTGAATAAGTCAGCTACACTGAACCAACCAAACATCGAATGAGCACACAAAAACTCTCCTATTGATGTCACTCCACCAACAACCGAAGAAATCAGGATAGTCATCAGACAAATCAAGAGTGGGAAAGCAGTAGGACGTGTTAATATACCAGTCAAAGCATTGAAGACAGAGGTAGAAGTAACTACAAACATGCTCCACATTCTATTCAAGAAGATTTGGGGAGAAGAACAAGTGCCACAGACAGACTCGAAAGAAGGACAACTCATCAAGATATTAAAGAAGGGAGATCTGAGCAAATGTGAGAACTACTGAGGTATCACACTTCTGTTGGTACCGAGAAGAGTTTTTGACAGAGTGTGGTTCAGCCGGATGAAAGATTCAGTAAACGCCCAACTTCAAGATCAACAGATCGGATTCCTTAAGGATCAGTCGTGCATAGACCAAATCACGACATCACGGATCATCGTTGAACAATAAGTTGAATGGAACTCATTAATATATGTCAACCTCCTAGACTATGGGAGAGAATTTGACAATATGGATAGGAGAATATTATGGAAACTTTGACATTATGGAATACCTGATAAAGTCGTCAACATCATACATAATTCATACGACAGGTCATACTGCGAAGTGGTGCATGGAGGACATCTGACAGATGCATTCAAAGTGAGGACCCGTGACAGATAAGGCTGCTTACTCTCACCTCTTCTCTTTCTTCTGGTAGTTTAATGGATTATGAAGATCTCCACATCTCACTGGAAACACGGAATACAATAGACAGCTTGGTTGTAACTAGACCATCTTCACTTGGCAGATGATCTAACTCTTCTAGTCTATACACATCAACAAATGCAAGTGAAGATACCCAGTATAATTAGAAGTCTGTGGAACAGCAGGCCTCAACATACACAAAGGAAAAACAAGATCCACAAATATATCACAGAATAAATCAACAAAATCACACTTGATGGATAGACAATGGAAGGGGTGGAAACATTCATGTGCATGGACATTATCATCATCAAAAGTAAGTAGGGAGTATTTGATGCAGATATAAAGGCAAGGATTGACAAATCAACAACAGCATTCCTACATTTGAAGAACATACGAAAATCAAAACAAATGTCAACCAATATCGAAGTGAGTATCTTTATAAAAAAAACCAGACTTTTTAGCAAGTGACTTAGAAAGCTGACAGTTAAATCCAACCAGATAAATTGGGATCTCCATCCAAACTCCCTTATATCAGTCCGACAGAATCTGTCAAATGAGAACTGACATTCTAAAATTCTTTATTTATGATGATATTTTGCAATAAAATATTTCATGTTTCGTAGATTTACCCTATAATTGATAAGATCGAATATTTCTGTACACTTGAAAATTGAATTATAGTCTACAACTACTGAACAGAAGGAAGGAATAAACAGCTGTTTCATCTCAATATAGGAGTCCTCAAAATTGAACATGAACTTCTCGGTGAGTTGTGAATACGCTCTCCCCTAGAGTCCCATTACTAGAACAAAACAATTGTCTAGTGTTTCGTTGTACTCAGTACGGTTGTCTAAAAATCGTTCCTTTCGTGATGCATAACCACATGAGAATTCAGCAAACTCCATAATCCACCCTATAATAATAAAATGCTTATTCTAACTCCCGGACACATAAATGACAACTATCGAATGTAAATTATTTCTTTAAGGAAATAACTATTCAAGTAAATATTAGATACTTTTTTTACTAATTTACACATTAAATGATTTTAATTTTTAAAAAACTTCCATGGTTCATTTATATTACTTATAAGTAGTGAAAATCTCGTCTAATATATGTTATAGTTCATCAAGTAAACAATTATTCTAATAGTTGAAAGCGTGAGTCAATTGAAGCTAGACCACCATGGAAAACCTGGAAACACTGGACGGCCGTTTCGTCCTATTATGGGACTCCTCAGCAGTGCGCATCCATCCAGTGCGCAGTGACCAGTGGAGTTCAAAACCACGTCTGTTGTGAGATAGGAACTCACTGAAGACAATTGGTGAATGGTTGCTCAACTTCGTGGATTGGTTGGAGTTAGACATTAACACCATTGGATGCCAGCTCAGTGGTCTATCGGTTAAGGGCTTCGGCTCGAG
>NW_017386025.1:2003600-2022782 GCF_000237925.1 Schistosoma mansoni | reverse complement strand
GGTCACTGAAAAAATAAATATGTGCCTTTTCATATGTTCAAAGGGTGTGAAAGCTTGGAATCACACAGAGGTTTTCTTGCACATCAGCATTGATGCAAGCAAATTCTCGGATCTTTTTTAGCAAAAGGATGATTGATGGCAAGCGTTTTATCAGTGGAGTCATCATGTGAGACTTTTAAGGTGCAATCGTGCACTGTCTGTGTTGGAATGTTTCGTATGGGCTCTGGTTTTCAACTATGAAAAATACTAAATGTCCACAAAACCCCTTCTGATAATTATTCTAATACTTAGTGATTGATCGAGATATTCACTCACGAATTGAAATAAACAATAGTGTAGTCGGATGGTGTAAAGTGTGACAAACATAACACCATCGACATGAATTTGAACCTAGTAAAATCAATTAGAATCGGTATTTGTTAAAATTTAACTCCGAAGAACACACTACGTCGAGAATTGGAAGCAGACATGAAAAGAATAAGGACTGGAAAGAAGTGAAAATGATTGCCGATGACAGAGTTGGATGGCGAATGCTGGTGGATGGCCCATGTTTTTTCACGAGGGGTAATAGGCGAATGTTAATAATTTTACAAAATAATACTTTGAAAGACTTATGACATTTTATTCTACAGTACATCAATTATTTAAACAAGCAAAATGCTCCATCTTTGCAATAATAGTTATGACAGTACAAAATAATTTGCATTATCTCACAAGATGTCTAATTTTCAATTAGTAAGTGACGAAAATCAGAGACACAAGCTAATGTTACCATTTTTTACTACTGTACAGCTTGTAAGCTGTCATAGGGATTATTTCAAAGAAATTGGTCAACATTGTCAATTAATCTAATAATTACTGTAATTATGATTATGTGTATTATCAGAACACTTTACAAATATCACACTACTTTATACACATGATCGTTTCAACACAACAGTTGTTAATTAGCGTATTGCACATTGATAGACATTTTGTAGGATATGTCTAAATCAGCGAAATATGTACAATCACCTGAGGTTTATTAGTTAACAGATTTAGTGTCAGAAGTTATTTACACATTTCAGTAGATAATAATAATAATATACTCTGAAAATAATGATTACGGAATTCATTCCAGTTTACAGGCATGATCAGCTTGATATAGAGAATAGATATATGATAATAGATTGCTCTAAGTTTCCTAGTCTAAAAATTGTTTAGGTAGTACATATTTTACATGTATTACAGAACTGTAATATCGATAATTCAAGTCTTGAGTAAATCAATACCGTAGACGAAGTATTAGCTGAACTACCTCCACAAGTAAGTCGTTCTATCATTTCTGCCTTTTTTGTATTTATGTGTATGATTTATTTTCAAATGAGAGAAAAGATTCTATTTATTTGTGAGGGTTTTTATATTCAGGACTCCAATTGATCAGTCTCGATTGCCATGTGAGTACCTTCAGAGGATCATCTCTACGTGGAGTTATGTTACATCTTGTACTATATTTAGTTTACGGTTAGCGGTGGAATCGAAGACGCGTGTTTTATCCTATTTGTGACTCTTCAATTAGATATCTCTGGATCCTAGTGCTGATATTCACAATGAAACTCGAACCCTTAGCTTCAAACATCGATAAACCACCAACTGAGCAGGTGAGTTTAAGCACTTTCAATAGCGAACTGATACATTTAGTGAAAAGTCATTTCATTCCGATTGAAAGAGTCTCGGTAAACAGAGCCTGGAACACCATACGAGATTGAACCCAATACCTTAAGATTTTACCATAAATAATCTTAAAACTACAATGAAACAAGTGATCAGTACTTCCCTGGTATTTAATATTTATTCAGTTCAATGATTGTTAATGATGAACATTACCTTGAAAAATTTGTTAGCATATTTGCTAACAAATTAATTGAGAGAATTCAGTCAGTGGTCAGGATTATATCACATAATATTACTACTGTATAACCACTGATTAGTGTAAAGACAATCTTCATCACATCTGGTTTTTTTTCCTCTCATTGCATCCAACGAAGTTAACACTTCGATTATAAAAATGTGAAACGTTGATGATCAGAAGTAATCAAATGCGGTATATTAACTAAAAATATCCAGAACTATCCAGTTCGTACTCAAGTAATCACGTTTGAATCACACAATGTATTCTTCATTAAACTGTTGTTAAATTAATCAATATCTGATGGTCATAGGAGTTTTATTCTTTATAAAATTCTTGACACTGTTATGTTTTACAACAATTTGAGTTTGCTACTGATTTATAGATTTTCGATACGAGTCCCTAAACCAGTACACTAAGTGAGAAAATGAAGAGTGAGCAGTAAGATTTTATTGATTAAGAACTACTCACGCACAAATATATATTTACTTCTCTCGGAAAATTAAATCGAATTTGTAACTAAAAGCGTATGCGGCAAGACTATAATTTATGGACGAACTAATCAAATTTAGGATAACAGGCCTTGGATTTTGGAGCGAAGTTTACTCACCTATTTGGCCAAATAGCGCCTTGGTATTTTAGCTGATGTCAGTTCATGATGAAAAACTGAAGATCTAATGCCCAACTCTAACCATCAACTGTGAATTCCTATTCTTCAAACTGTTTTATGACCCTCGTTTAGTCCTAGTAAGTAGGTAGACACTCACGACGTTACTTTGGCGTCCCTCAAACGTCGTCCATAAATTATAGTCCCACCACGTATGCCCATTTACTTAAACATTCAGACCGAATCGTGACAAAAATGAATGTTCCGCTCGTATCTCTCACCTATCATTTAGTTTGTGGTTGATTGACCTAGCATATCCGGTACAGTAAATTAATCTTAGGAACAGTTGTGTACCGTCAAAACTTAACAATTATCTTCAGAACATGTATTCAATTTATAATTATTTAAAATGTTATGACTTAGGCTCCTATCAATTATCGCGTGACAAAATCCCCAATCAAAACACCAACTTATATGACCTTGTTCCTGTACTAAACTGATGATACGTCAGTAAAAATTATCAGTCTTGAGTCGACTATGGATCCTTATTGGTCCTGGATACAGTGACTTCTCACCTAGCCTTACCCGTTGAGTAAAAAACACAATCTCAGCCTCCATTATATAAATATTATATTTTAAACATACATGGTTTATATACAAGGAGACCAGATCACATCATAACATAAAATTAAAGATGAATAATTGCACAAGATCAAGCCAAGAGTGTCCGTGAGTGTGGGATACTGTAACTGATAAATTGGGTATAAATAAAGAATAGTGAATCATATAATGGTAACTAATGAGTCAAATGAAGGCTTATGATGGAAGAAATATGAATATATATAATCTGATTACTTAATAATTATCCAATAAGAATATATATAATAATAGTTCATAAATAATTCCTATCAGTTACCATCCATTTCATCTTTTTCGGACATAACAAAAACCACATTTAAAAATGCTTTTAAGAGACAGTAACTTCCACCTGTATTCGATTATTAAAGTTTCTCACCAGTTCATCTGCTACAAATATTTTTTCATTTATCGTTTACAGGGTGTTTGAATTTCAATACATATTTGTATCCCATTTTCTCAAACGATAAACAAAAATGGAAACACTCCACGAACTTCAATATTTCTATTCGAAATTTCCAATAATCACAGTCGTGATAATTCACAACCTATTAATAATAGCGCGTGAGTACATACAGCTAAAATTTATAATTTCAATAACTGTAACATTAGACGGCGGAAAAATAGGGAACCCATAGGTTTGAGCAGGTCAATATCCTACCAAACAATATAAAGTCATAGTTACACTATTCACTATCACAAAATAATTGAAACTCAACGCTTAAACCATGGAATTCTAACTCAGTAGTCTAAAATTATTATGCCACCGAATGCCCTGGTACGGCCGAGAGTGGGGAGAGTCCGCTCTCCCTCTCGAAATACTCTCACATGGCCACGCGTATATAGCCTCTGCCAGGAAAGTCCTGCTCACTACCTTCTCGTGGCGAGGGTGTTGTTTATGAAATTGAGAGGATGAAAAGCGAATGTCCAGCCTTTTAAAAGGGTCAGTGAACACGGAACGTCCATCTAAGGAAGTCGGAAAACCCTGACTCCAAACTCTTGGTCATATGGGCTCCAGTATTCTGAGGGAACAAATGGCGTATGAACCAACCGTTGGTCACCGGCTACCATGTGACTGCATCTCCTTACGATGCTCCACTGCCTTATGGATCAGACCTTTAGTTCGAAGGCTCCGGGTGTGGCCCTCTAAGAAAACCACTTGATTCAGTTTGGGCACCTGGGTATTATCACGCCCCTCACACAAATCGAATGAGATTTGTGTGGAGCATATATATCTGGTGCCCCCTTGTACCAATATTTATGTGTTTAACTAACTAAATAAATAAAATTATTATGCTGAATAAGAGATTTGAATGTCTTCAATTAGCTACCTGTTTTTTAAGGTTCTTAGTAAACATTGTGGTAAAATTCCGCTCTGATAAAAATAGTTATCCAACATTCTTCGTTTGTTTAAATGGTTTCTCAACTAATTTACAAAATATTGTATGCAACCAATTCATTGAATTAAAACTAAACCAAAATTGTTTAAAAACAGATTACAAATATCACTTAGAATTACACTTACCTAAACGAATTAAATGTATTGCCAAGAATTCTGTATACGGTAAAAGACATATTAAATGTAACACTGTATTTCCCATATTATTTTGTGCATTAACTGAACAACGACCACATACAACAAGACGATATACTAATCCAACAATAGATGAAGCCCATTCTGGATAAAATTGATTTTCATTTATCATACTACAATCATTAAATTGTTTAGCAAACTTAGGTATTGATATAATTAAATAATGTAACAATGTATTCCCAGTTTCTTCATCTCTCATATTTCCATGCTCTGAAGTGACTAGTTCATGAGCTAACCATAATTCCTTGATAGAATTATAACTATTAATTATAGTATATAGTTGAAGTGATTTGAAATTATTCTGCAAATTCTCTGTGGTAGATGGCAGTTTTAATGATTTACAGGTAAGTGAACGATTCACAGTTGTTGTTAACATTTCACTGAATAAAATTCTATTGAGATCCACCGTCATTATGAGATAACTAATTTCTCTTTACTGATATTATATATATATATAACATATTTAGTCCAGTATAAGTGCTCTAACGGTTGCTTAGTGATGAATATATGTTTACAACCCAGAACCATCCGATAACTGATCAGCTGACTTAGGACTTGAAATTGTTAGGTCATTCATTCAATACTTCATTTATTTAATGAACATAATGATCTCCTTAAATATACTAGAAAAAACTTCATTGTTGAGTGATGCATTCGTAATGTTGATCTGTTAAGTGAGACAAGTATATTTCAAAAATCTATTAACCTCTTTCGGGAAAGCAGTTCTATAATAACAAGTAAAGAACTAAAATGTTTGAATAGACGATTTTAAAATTCATTCTACTTCGTAACACTCTTTTCAATATGAATAAGTTTAGAAATTGCAAAATGAATCATCCATCCATCTTTTTACTGAGGTGTTTATCAAAGAGATGAATGAGCCTACCAGATTTATTCTTATAGGATATGATTTTACATTTCACAGCTATAAAAAGGTGATCGAATAAAGTCATTCTACAATAGAGCTAGAACAGTATGCTTGTGTAAATTTTTGAAAAGAAATCAATAGTTTAAAACTAGTCTATAACGTTAACTTTAAAGGGTTTGGTAATTGGAATATTGAACGTTCTAATTGATGTACCACTCAACAGAATTCATAATTGTGGTAGAATATCATAATTTTTAATTACTCATCTTATCAAATAATAATTATCATGACTATATTTGATATGTGGTTGGCAGTGAAACTTAAAACTCAGATTTTATCCTGCTTTCGACTCATCAACCGGATGTAAATGCTTTACATTATTAATGTTTACATTGAAACTTGAACCTAGTCTAATCATCGTTTGAAACGCATAATATGTTATCCATTAAACTATTGATGAGTCCATATGTCCACTAACTTGTTCGATGAATAAAAAGGCATTAATAAAGGATCGTGATCATCTGTTGTTGATATTCAAAATTGTTACTAATTCATCTTTATTGCCAATATATATCAAGACTCTCCGATACAGTACAACATGCACCAATTGAATTACACTTGACGGAGAAGCTTTGGAGGATGTGAAAACCTTTACATATCTAGGCAGCATCATTGATGAACACGGTGGATCTGATGTAGATGTGGAGACGCGGATCGGCAAAGCAAGAGCAACATATCTACAATTGAAAAACATCTGGAACTTAAAACAATTGTCAACCAACACCAAAGTTAGAATTTTCAATACAAATGTCAAGATAGTTCTACTATTTGGGGCGGAGACGTGGAGAACTACGAAAGCCATCATCCAGAAGATACTAGTGTTTATTAACAGTTGTCTACGCAAGATACTTCGAATCCGTTGACCAGACACTATCAGTAACATTCTACTGTGGGAAAGAACAAACCAGATTCCAGCGGAGGAAGAAATCAAGAAGAAGCGCTGGAAGTGGATAAGACACACATTAAGGAAGTCACCCAACTGTGTCACAAAACAAGCCCTCACATAGAATCCTGAAGGCCAATGAAGAAGAGGGAGACTAAAGAACACATTACGCCGAGAAATGGAGAAAGACATGATAAGAACAAAAATTGGACAGAACTAGAAAGGAAGGCCCAGGACAGAGTGGGTTGGAGAATGCTGGTCGGTGGCTTATGCTCCATTGGGAGTAACAGGCGTAAGTAAGTAAGTATATATAATATACATATATATAACTATATTTTCGAATTTTAAATGTTTAATATCCTGAAACAAAGTGTTTAGAGATATTTTGTTTTGACGATTTTAAGTAATCAACAGACAACACATGAATTGATACAGTAAATTATCAAACTAAATAAATTCCATCACATTTTAATAAAATCATCAAAAGTGCACAATAACAAGCAAAATACACCATTTCACATTGTCAACAATAAAAGTACAACCAACTTTCATAACAAATAACAAAACCAAACAAAAAAATTCTGAATATTTTCTTATGAAAAAATCAGAAAAATTTAAACCTGTTGTTCATAAGCAAACTTTAAATGTCAGTTACGTAAAATAATTAATATAAACTTTAAAGTCTGATAAATGAATAATATCTCTTAAAATATCTCACTGAGACAAAATAATCCACTCTCAGTATGGGATTGTGGAGATTCTTAAGCTTTTGATTGAGATCATGAATCGATTAATATTAGACCAACACTGAAAACCTGGAAACATTGGACGCCTGTTTTGTCCTAGTATGGAACTCCTCAGCAGTGCGCATCCACGATCCCGCACATGGGATTCGAACACAGGATTTTCGGTCTCGTGCACAAACGCTTAATCTCTAAATTCATTGGATGATCTAAGTAATGTTGATCAGTTAAATATCTCTAGCTGAATAGATCTGAAGAAAACAAAACTCTCTCTTACAAATATTTATGGTAATGTAAATCAACTTTACTTTTTCATTAAGTTTGAATTGAAACTAAAAATATATATCAAAATCTTTCTTTACATCCTAAATTTCACTACAAGTTCATACATGATATAATTCGATACAAATAATTATTCATGTATGGATACATTCAAGTTTCTATATTAGCACTGGCTTTGAATAGATAAAACATTGATCAAAAACGAACACGAAGCTAACAGTTTTAGAATAATTTAAAAGTAAATCGAACAGCTAAACACTTTCAAATGGTACACCACTATGTTGAATCATTCAACTAATTGGGAACATTGCTAACTTAATCGATAATTGTATTCCGTTAGCACTAAAGACAAGACAATGTGAAACTCATTCTTAACCAATAACTGATTTATACTTTCGGTCATGTCCATCAAAAGTTATTCATGACCAAAGCAAACCATTAATAATATTTTCGATCCCACTGTTGAATGACTTATCTTTTACTTACTGAGGTAGTATAAATTTGTATTTATAAGTGATGTTAAAATCTGGAAACATTAAAAAACGGATCAATGACTTGGTATCTTTCCCAAAGTTATTAATTTATTCGTTTTTCTATGACAAAGTTCATCAAAATTGACAGTGTCCTAACCGCAAAATATAAAATGATCATTTGTGTAGTTGAACTGTAGTCTTAGTATAAATTAGACGGTATGTATGATAAATGACATACTGAAGGGTTTTAAAATGATTGAAACGGATTTATCTTTTTTAAGTGAAATTCCGGTAATTCGAAAATTTTTTTTCTATCTTTGAATTGGTGGAAACTACGGAGAATTTAAGAGTAGGTTCATTCTTCTGTACCGTTTCACAACTGCTCACGGTCATTTGAGGTGTATGGTTTAATTCGTTTACTGAAACATAATTTGTAAGATTTTTTTCAGCATTAAGCATTTGACAGAACAGTGTAGTTATCATTTATTAACATGTTTCCGATTCATAATTCACTATTACGCTTTAAACTTATTTATGGTCTTAATGATTCCAGATATATCATAAATTTGTGCTCATATGCCATTTTAAGATTAAACGATGGATGAGCACTTTCAAACAAAGCACACTGTTAAATGAAGTCAATTAAAGTCTTATCCTAGAAATCAAAAGAAAAAAATGTTTTTAGTCCATGAAATGTGTACACTATTCGATTTACTAATTATACACTGTCTTCTTGTTTGTATAGCAGGTTAGGTAAGTGTTTAATGAGCAGGTATATCTTTATCTAAATCAGACAACCACTGAATATAATACTCTTATTCATTATAAGAAAATTCTCATTTCAATTAGTTAAAATAGACAACTTTGAAATAATATATTAGATTTTTAGTACAATATAGAATTCTCAGCACAATGTATTTCAACAAAATTTCCGTTTCTCACTTCTTGATTGATCCTGACGATAAATATTGAGTGATCGACAGTTAGAAGTTAACAGTTCAGTCAATCGACATCTAAATAATGTACATCCTTTCCGTTGCATATTGCTAACAACTACGATATCTCTGATTAGGCTCTTTTGTAATCTTTACAGCGAAAAATTGTACACTTTTGAGAAACGCACCTGAATAGGTTATGCGATTAATAACCATAATGATGTATTAAAACAAACAAAATTAGATAACTTGTTAAAATATCTAGATGACAGGAACAGGTAGCTCAGATATTCAATCAAGCCGCATGACAACATCATTCTAACTATTAACATAACACAATTATATGAATGAAGAATATTCTTTTCAATAATTTCTCATCAGGTTCTACAATTATAAATCTAAATTAATAATCCACAAAAGAAAATTGGCCAAATTTAAGACAGAGTACATCATTTAAGAAACTGTAACATGTGAATCAAGGAGTGTTGTTTGTCATATAAAATCAAATCGTTAGTGTTGGGATGACAATAGCATGAAGAGTTAACTCGGACCAGTTTATAAGTGAAATAAAATTGTAAGATAAATGATCAGAATATATATAGTTGACATAGGGTAAGAGAGAGAACAATGGGATTACAAATCAGAAATTACGTAATATATGGAATAATATGAATTAGGTCAGATATAGTAAATAGGGATGGATGCTGAATAAATTTCTCTAAAAAGTTAGCAAGTGTGATAATAATAATAATAACGACTGATAAGATGTGTAGGTAAAATAAGTTTAGAATATAAAAATGAACATTAATCAAATTAATGTCACCATATTATAAACTTGATTATTAACAAGTTGACCCTGAAGTTGGCCACGGTAAAAGGAGCGGCTGGACATATTTCTTTTGGATGCAAAGCTCTGTCTTTTGATTCGAATAGCAGGTTTCTCAGTCTGACGAAATTAGGTAGACTGCTGTTAACACGATATATTATTGTGAAATATTGCTCGATGTTGGCTCTATATCCCGTCTGAACTAAATGGGCTAAAATAGAGCTGTTAACCATTTTGACTACACCTTTGCTTAACCACACTGGGAGGTGCTCACGAGACCGAGTATACAAATTCCTAGAACATCTGCCTATATAACTTGCCCCACAGGGGCATTATTTACTATATCTGACCCAATTCATATTATTCTACATATTACGTAATTTCTGATTTGTAATCCCATTGTTCTCTCTCTTACCCCATGTCAGCTATATATATTCTGATCATTTATCTTACACTTTTATTTCACTTATAAACTGATTCAAGTTAACACATCATATTAGTCAGCTCCAACATTAACGATTTTATTTTATTTTATATCACAAACACTCCTTGATTCACATGTTACAGTTTCTTAAATGATGTACTCTGATTTAAACTTGGCCAATTTTCTTTTGTGGATTATTCATTTGGAATTATAATTGTAGAACCTGATGAGAAATTATTGAAAAGAATATTCTTCGTTCATATAATTGTGTTTTATATAACACACCTGAATAGGTTATGCAATTAATAGCCATAATGATGTATTAACACAAACAAAATTACATAACTTGTTAAAATATCTAAATGACAGGAACAGGTAGTCCAGATATATAATCAAGCCGCATGACAACATCATTCTAACTATTAACATAACATCAGTAACGAAAAAATTTATTTTTTTTATAAAAAACAACAATAATAAACAACTCAATCAATTCAACATATTTTTTTAAATGCAATAAACATACATTTTACAAATAAACAAAACAGGAAAAAACAAAAAAAAATAAAATAAAATCACAGATATTACTCATAATCAATAAAAAAGAAAACAGTAATCCCGTAAGGGAACAAGTTACAACATTTAATGTTATAATAATAATGAAATAATTAATGATAATAATAATAAGAAAATATATCCTATTGTAATTGCTATACTCATTAATTTTAATTCATTTAATATAGGCTTTATATTATTATTATTATTATTTAATTCTAATAATTGTTTATTATTATTGATATTATTACTATTATTATTGATTGATGGACATATAGTAATAATAATTTGGGTATATAATTCATATAAACCATTAAATGGTATCATAGCATCTAATAAATTATATATAAATGGTATTATATATTGAATTATATTCAATTTGAATTCGTACCAACTCATTAAAAATAATTGATTTATTAAATATTCAATTTGTGAATTATTTAAATATTGAATTTTTTCTAATATATTTAATCCTAAATTAATTAATTTATTTAATGGTTTTATAATTATTTTATTATTTTCAATAATTTTTAATTGATTTTTAATTAATAAATAATTAAAATAATATTGATTAAATAATTGATTTAATTTCATATAAAATTTAATTAAATATTGATTTTGTTCATTAGAAATGTTTTTAAGATTATTTAAAATAATTAAGAAATAATTTAATCCAGGATTAATTAAATAATCATTGACATCACCTACATATAAATTATCACATGAATATGTTAAATTTAATGTTATATTAATTTGTTCAAATAATGCGCGATAATTGATTGGCGGGATTTTTGATTTTAAATTATAATTTTTTATTTTGTCTATAATTTTTTGATTCCAAATATTTTCTAATAATGAATAAATATAATTAGAATTTAATATATTTATAAAATTAAATGGACGATTTATATGTAAACTTTTTAAAAGTGGCAAATGATCTGGTGTATATTTTGAATTGAATGTTTTTAAAATATTTTGTGGTATTTTTAAATTTAAATTTGGAATTGATAAAAATTCATTGGTTTCATTAAAATGATAAATGAAAGTTTTTAAATATTGAGTAATTAATTCATCAGCTTTTGTTTGAGCTAAATTATCAGATTGTAAATATATACAACCTTCATTTATGCTGATTAGTGAAATGTATACACTTGTCAAACTAGCAATTATCAACAAGAAACATAACATAGAAATTATACATAAAGTAAAGCGTAAACAAATTGATCGACGTATGTTTACCTTGAAATGACCATTATTATTTATCCAAGTTTTGTATTGATGATTTCGACCTTTGATGAATTGATAGCTTAAAATGAATATGTATGTGTAAATTGTGATAAGGATTATACTCAGGGAAATAAGTAGTATATGATAGAATAACAGTGCAAGATTGATGTAGTTGATAATTTGTTTCATCTGTCCAACAAGTTTGACAGAGGGAAATTGTTTAGCATAAATAGAAATTTCATGCTTAATTTTGTCAATCTCTGGCTTCAAATATGTTTCAAACAAGAAATGTATGCCATTATTTGAAAGATTATCGATAACCGGCAGCCATTGATGTATCAAATGTTCAACATTTAATGCTTGTGGAATTAGATCGTACTTTAAAACAGATGTTAAACTTCTCATAGGTAAATTTAATGGAAGATGAGTAGAATATTGTGTAAGATTTGATAAAAATTTATCTACTTGGTTACATGAAGTAAAATCTACAAGTCTAGAATGTACCAAACTATCACATAGAACATGTTTCGTCTGTTGTACAATAGGTGGTGTATGCCACCAGGGAATTGACATAGATGTTATATTCTCTTTAATTAAATATTCATTTAAATAACTAAATGATGATAAACTTTGTCGATATGTATACCATGAATGTTCTATTTTCCTAATCATTTCTGAATTTAATAATCTAGCAACATTGTTTAATTTTACATAACGATTTAGAACTAGATCAAAATTATCCAATATCATTTTTGATTCTATACTTATATTTTCTAATTGTATTAAAGATAAATTATTTTGCTCTAATCCAATGGTTGTCAATGAATATAAGTTCAATGAAGAGATACTACTTGTATGACAAAAATCAGTAGTCAAACAAGTAATAACTTTTGCTATAAACTGTTTTATACTATGAACAAATTGATTTAATAAACTTTTAGATGGTGAACTCTGTAATACATCATTATGTATATGAATTATAGTCAGATTGTAAGCTATATCTATAGCATACTGAATGAATTGGTCTGTTTCTAATGAGATTAATTTCAATTTTGATGGTAAATTATTCACTTGTTGCATCAAATTTTGTTTATGTTGTAAAGATATAATAAAACTATAAAGACAGATTAGGAAACAGATAACAACAACTATTGAATATATTAATAAGCGATAGAGTGATTTTCTACGAAATCTAAATAAATCTACTGTATACAATTCATAATTTTGATTACTCTCCAAATTATCTATATCACATTGAACATGATCAAAGAGTTTAACGGATTGGATATTTTGTTTGTTTAAGTGTTTGATCTTTAATGATTCTGCAATTGGTAAAACTTTACTTAATTGTATTTTGTCATGTTGTATTTTAATATATTGTTTATGATTATCTCGTCTAGTGAATTGATTATTGAAGACTGATGTGTTATCGAGATGTAAATTGTTAAAACACATATATGTTGTATGGTATGAAGATGAAGTTAGCTTTAAAGCATTACAACATTTGTTATCTACTGATTGTTTATAAGTAATATTGTTAACATCATCATCATCATGTATAAATATTATTTTTATAATTGAAATTAAACTTAATAAACAACTTATTATACATACACTAATGATAAATTGAGTTTCTTTCTTTACAACACTTTGTTTTATTAATTCAATTATCCAAGTATTATTGTCAAATGGAATAAACTTGAATAAACCACCATCGTAATATACAGGATCTGTCATGTTCCGACAGTTTCTCCCTGACAAAAAGGGTACCTATTTGTCAAAATAGATAAGAAAATTTACACAGATCAAGTCTAGTTATTGGTACTGACAGATATTAAAATTATGATGTAAGTTACTAGCTGAAGGTAGTCATTAACAAAATGTGGACCTAGGTTTTGTCCTAGATGTAACTTATCTGTAAGGTTGAATTGAAGCTTTGGGGGGTTTCCAGTACTCTTAGAAGAATTCAAACCCATACCATTGACTATTATAGAAGTATTACTACTGAGTTATTCGACTTACCAAAAAAATTCTGTAAATTGATTGATTACCTTTATAACTGAAGAAATCTCTAGCAACTGTATGGTACAACTGGAATCAAGATGATAAAGAAAACACTGATAGAAAATGGATATTTATTAGATACCATAAAAATCGATTATAGCGATCTTCCGAAAATATTGATTTTTATAGGTTATATCTACATTGAATGCTAGTTATATTTCGAAAAACTAAACTGGGCAACACTTATCACTGACTGATCAATACTTTACCGTATTAACAAAATATACAATTTCACAAAATTAAAATTCTACAACAAAAATTGAGTTATGTTTGTTGTGTCCTAACAACCACTGACTTATAACCAATGTGATTATTGTCTGGCCTTTATTGATCATAGAAATTAGTCGATCGAGTTACTGATAATCGTTCCTCTCGACCTTAAACTAACATGAAACCAAAGTTCAAAGCTTTTTACCAAATTCGTCCAGTAACCAGCTCACATCGAAGAGGTGTGCCTACAGTGAAATTTTACCCGTACAATTCGATTATCACTGAGGACTAAATAACTTACTAACTTACGACTGTTACCTCTCGTGAAAGAGAATAGACCACCCACCATCATTCTCCATCCTACTCTGTCCTGGGCAATCATTCCCAGTTCTTTCCAGTTATTATTCATTCTTTTCATGTCTAGTTCTGATTCGCGACGTAGTGTGTTCTTCGGCTTTAATCATTTCCGTTTCCATTCACGATTCCAAGTAAGTCAAGGAGGTTGATGTAGAGTGATGAGTTCCATTCAACTTATTGTTCAACGATGATCCGTGGTATCGTGGTTTAGTCTGTGCATGACTGATCCTTACGGAATCCAGTCTTCTGATCTTGAAGTTGGGCGTTTACTGAATCTTTCATCCGGCTGAACCACACTCTGTCAAAAACTCTTCTCGGTACCAACAGAAGTGTGATACCTCAGTAGTTCTCACATTTGCTCAGATCTCCGTTCTTCAGTATCTCGATTAGCTGACCTTCTTTCGAGTCTGTCTGTGACACTTGTTCTTCCTCCAAAATCCTCTTCAAAAGAATGTGGAACATGTTTGCAGCTACTTCTCTGTGTTACTCCAGTGCTTCAGCTGGTATATTGTCACGTCCTACTGCTTTCCCACTCTTGATTTGTCTGATGACTATCCTGATTTCTTCGGTCGTCGGTAGAGTGATTTCTATAGGAAGGTCTGTATGTGCTCATTCGATGTCTGATTGGTTCAGTGGAGCTTGCCTATTCAAGAATTCCTCAAAGTGTTCTACAAATCTGTTTTTCTGTCCTCAGACCTTAGTGATTGTCTTGCTTTTTTTGTCTTTGACTGGTTTCTTTGGTTTACTATATTTCGCTGCTTGTTTCACCGTTGTGTCATATAGCTATCTCATATTTCCTTCTGTTGCAGCCTTTTCTGTTGTCTTTACTAGGTCTTCCACATATTTATGCTTGTCAGTTCTAAAGCTCCTCTTCACTTGCTTGTTTGTTTCTACTCACTCAGCTTGCGCCTTGACTCTCTCTGTTCTGGTTCGGATGTTGTCAATTGATGTCTTCATGTTCCTCCTTCCATTATTTTTATTCAAGGTTTCCATGGAGATCCATTCCTTATGATGACGCTTCCTTCGGTCCAGCACCTTCTGAAATGTTGAACTTAGTACTTAATTGATCCCTTTCCAGTTGCCCCCCATAGTAGTTTCTTCTTCTTTCAGTAGATCTTATAAAACATGGAACCCGTTGTTGGGAGTTATTTTGAATTGGTTAAGTTTGTCAGTATGTCGTAGGAAGGTTGTATTGGACATTTGTAATGCTGCTCCCCCAGTTGTCCAGTATTTCTTTAGCTTCAGTTTCATCTTGGCCACAACAATGTGGTGATCTGTAGCCACGTCAGCTCCTCTCCTGGTTCTCATATCTTCTACTGTCCTTCTGAATGTTTTAGTGATACAAATATGATCTCACTGGTTCTCCGTGGTGTGATCCGGTGAGATTCATGTAGATTTGTGTATAAGTTTGTGTGAGAATATTGTGCCGTCTTTAAACAATTTGTTCAATGCACATAGATTTGCAAGTCTGTCACCATTTTCGTTTCTCTCTACCAGTTCATATCGTCCCATGATATCTTCATATCCGATGTTGTCCATTCCGACTTTGGCGTATAGATCTCACACCAGGATGGTCAGGTCATTTCCTGATCATTTATCTGTGATTGATTGAAGCCTCTCATTGAATTAAACTTTATCGTTGTCGTTGCTATCATTGGTGGATGCATATCACTGGACAATATTCATCGTGATTCCCTCCTTCTTCTTTGTTTTGAATAATGCTTTGAAGATCGTGGATCAATGAGATTCCCACCCAATAAGTGCATTTCATGCTTATTTTGACATCATCAGAGTAACTCGCTGAGTGTGTGGAGAATTTTCTCCTTCGTGACCGGAGAACATCAGCATCTCTCTCCTACCTAACCTTTGCTGTCTAGCTTGTGTCCAATGGGTTTTGCTGATTCAGAGTACTGTCAAGTTGTATCTCCTCATTTTCTCAGTTATTTGATTGGTTCTTTTGATCTCTCATATTGTCCGAACATTCTATGTACTAATAATAATGGTTTCTGTGGTTGTTAGAAGGGGTATCTATCTCGTGACTTCCGAATAATGTTGGCTTTCATTATGAGGTGTCATAATTCATCCTTGAACTCGGAGGAAATAGTTTGGATGGTTTAATTTGTTGAATCTGGTTAGCGTTTTTTAGTAAGGTTGTTTTCTATGGGATGGTTTTGCCGACCGCATGCCCGATCCTCCTCCTTTACCATGTCTTGGAAGGGCAGTAACTCTAGAAGAGCTATAGGCCGAATTAAGGACTAGGTAAATGTGACATTTATTTCTACCCAGTGATTAATCAGTTTAGGTAGGATGGTTTCCCTAGGCATTTTGTGTCCAAAGAATTTTTCTATTTGAAGACTGCTTTTCATCATAAACTTTTATCGAATAAGAAGAGAATCATTGAGAACCCGGCGGTAAAAATGAACAGATCAAAACTTCTCAATAGTTTGTACTTGTGAACTTACATGAAATAGAACCATAAAGTTTCTTCAGTTCCAATATATATTATGTTACTGTGTCTACAAGTTAGTATCCAACAGTTTATACTTTTGAACTTCAGTTAACTCAATTATGTACTGAATGATGTTTATTTATGCTATTTTATGTCAATTTTCCTTATAAACTAAGTATCGGTTGGCTGTTAGATGCAGTTTGCTACAAACGAAATAGAATTTTCATAGTTTAAATCACGAAGTGATAACAGATAGACTACTGTTTCATCCTGTTAAGGAAGTCTTCAGTAGTGCACATCTGAGACCCTATTAAAGAATCTCATGCTATGATGAAACGCCCTTCCAGTCATCTCAGGTTTCTAACGGTCATTTAGTGATGATCATTTCGTGGTTTAAACTATGAAAGTTCTACAATTTCCACAAATCTCTCTATACTAAAAATAGAATTTGTTAAGGGATTACTGAACTACCATGATAACCTATTTTTTCTTTAAAATTGAAGATGTTTGTCATTATAAATTAATTGGTTTTAAACATTATGATGAAAATTTGTGGCTGATGAAGCTCAATCTTGTCAACAATCAAAACGTTATTACTTACTCTATTTAATAATTACCCCGCAAATTCACTAAAATTGTAGTCATGATTAAGTGAAGTCCCACTCAGTGGTCTCAGGTTTATCACAATCAAATCGATATTTAAACATTCTAATTTCAATTTAGTGTACGGCAATTAGTGGATCCTGTTAAGAAATATTAAATGAGAATACAACAGATACCTAGTGCTCATTATTTTACAATCATTCCCTAATCGAAATCAAATCTTTTGAAGTCATTCAAATTAACTTCTAATATAAAATTTTACTCCGTACACCAAATAAATTCTAGTATAAGTGAATCCAAATGAAGGCAACTAAGTAGTACAAACAGGTTTTCTAGACGTTTTTAGGTTTTTAGAGATAAAAGGCTAATAAATGACATACATTACTGGTTTCTCGAATCCTTGTGATCTTGTCAGTTCAAATGTACCGCCTAATTTGAAAAATATACCTACTGACTAACTAACTTGATTATAGAATTGCTCACTACGATCCTCGAAGGTTTTTATTGTTCCCGCTGCCTTACTTTAATGAGTTCGAACAATGATTACCCCAATGAAATAAATACCTTATTCGACTTTGTATACATTCTGTTGACACGTCACGTTGATAAGACGTAGATAATAGAAGTCCAACACGGATTGTATTTAGGATACGTATATTTCAGACATGTTAATGTTGAAGAGCAAACAAGCAAATAATAGATGCACCCATTGTATAGAGCTTTGGAGTTCAGTAATCGATTCAAACAATGATAGTAACTCATTTTTGTGTCATGTAATAAATACAGGAAGTGAATAGATGCATATGTACCATAAACATGCATGTAAAACATAACCAAGGTTACACGTAATTAGTTGACAAGGTTAAATATGTGTAACAGAATAAATGCGAAGAAAAGACTAATTTGTCTATTCAAAGGTTAAATCATGTAGGCATGTAACCATACTAACTGCTACACATTTTTAAGCTCGTTGCCTGATGAATTGGTAAGCGAACTCTTTTAAGTAATCTAATATTAGGACAAAGCAGCTCTACAGTTCTCCCCAGTTTTTAATGTTTGTCCAGACATGATATAAATAACAGCCTGAAAGTATTTTGTCATTACGTTGTAATTTTAAAACGAAAATGTTTCAAGTCATCTTATTGAAGTTATAGATTACTAGTTTTAGTATAAGTTGATATGTACTTAGCAGAGAATTCTACAAAGAACTTCGATAATTCTCTAACAATACCATATCATCTGTTTAGAATGTACATATGTCAACAGAGACTAATGACAATTCAGTTCTTAATATCAGCAAAAAGTAAATCAAAACCCTTGTAAGCAATAAACGTAGGTTATTACTTTTCGAACCTTAATATGGTAAATTAAGTAACCTTATTCATAGTTGAAAGCGTGAGTCAATTGAAGCTAGACCACCAGGGAAAACCTAGAAGCACTGGACGGCCGTTTCGTCCTATTGTGGAAATCCTCAGCAGTGCGCATCCACTATCCCGCC
>NW_017386025.1:1999784-2003400 GCF_000237925.1 Schistosoma mansoni | reverse complement strand
GGGTTTTATCTGGTGGTCTAGGCTCAAGTGACTCACGCTTTCAACTCTGAAAACACTAAATCTCCACAAAAACCCCTTCTGATAATAACCTTATTTAATCTATTTCAAACACGCTATTAATATAGTCTTTTATTGAATAAATTTTGAATTTAAAATCCACTTCACAATTTTGTTTTTATCATCCATTCCTTAAAATTCCTGCTCAGATTTCAACATTTTAACATTCAGCTAGTGAAAATTTTAATTAAACAATGAAACAAAATTTAGTCAATATTTACTTACAGTCTCCACCTGTCAGTTCCTCCAATTAACCTTCCACACTTCTGTTACTCAAATTACCGAATACTGAAGAATTTATATTATGTCATCATTTTTATATATTGATTGTCACCAATTAGCATTTTAGAGCGCATTACGTAACAAAATTCGTGTTATTTGTACAGTACAACAATTATGCCATCAACAATGAAATGAATGTGTGATTTAAGTAACTAATTGATAAATTAGCAGAAAACAATCCAAGAATTGAATTATATCTGTCTTGAAGACATGTTACTACATTCGATATTCAATTACTAAGCATGATCTGGTTTGAATTGAACAAGCTGTTAAATAATGTCACATGTTTTATTGAGGTCAGTGAACAGATATTATAAATGTGTTAACAATAACGATTCTGTGGTATATCTGCATCTGCTTGTAATTGTGAGTATGTATGTATGTATGTGTACGCGCAAAAATACACATTCACTTGATTTGTAAAAAGCATGCACAGTATTAACTTGACACAAAGAGCCTTCTGATTAATAAGAAGACAAAATTAAATGAAACGTTTCGAAAAATTATATTTATTAACGAAAAAACAGAAAACTATGACTTACAAGTCAGTATAAGTCATTAAGAATAACTGTAACATACCAAAACGTTCCAGATTACCTGGTGATTTGGGGTAAACAACCAGTCAGAGATAAGACATTTTGGATGGGTGCTTCGTCCTAGTACAGGACTCTTCAACCGTAAGTATTCACTATCTAACCGAGAATCAGACTTCAAGCCTACAGTAGGTATCATTACCAAGTTTCGATTTGATAATTTTGAATAAATGGAGCATTGGGTAGACTGTTATAAATAAGTAAATAATATATTTATGATATCCTAATGAGTAGAAAAATTAGATTTTCCGACGTTTCGTGACTCGGTGTAAGCCCCTTCTTCAGAGAATAAATTTATTCCCACAAATATATTATTTATTTAAAGCCAACAGGTTTCGTAAAAATATCACCGAATCCAACTTCAATCATTGCACGGCATTGTGTGGTCTTCATCTATTCTCAGTGTCGATTCTGTCTTACTCTTGACATCGCCGAACTCCACTAATCACAGCTTCCTATTGAAACCTCGGAAACTCTCTATCGAAACTAGTCACAAGTAAACATCTGGCGATTGTTATAAAAGAATGTTATTGGGATCGTTAAATTTGAAGGCTCAAATCACGACCTGATTTTAAGCCATCAACTACTGGAAGCTGGGATATCTGTTTCATCCTGCTATGGGACTCTTCATCAGTATTTATCTTCAATAGAAATTAACAGTAAATAATCACTTTAGTGACCAAAGAAGAAAGATCGGCATACCGATTTCAAAATCACAAACTAAAAACAGAGTAAAAATCTAAACTATAAACCTTATTATGATTAATCTCAATACAAACACTGTAATTAAGTAATTACCGGAGAGAGAATTAATCAGAGAAACAATATGATACAAGTGTATCCAAGAAATGACTTTCAAATAGAGTGGAGAAACGCGGAATTCAATCGTGTTTTGATAGAATCTGTTTTAACAAAAATTATCAATAAAACGAGATTGCTTTTATTCGCCTTATTCAAGGTGAATCTAAGACAAACATTAATAATAAAAATAAACTGAACTATATTTATAAGTATGCCTAATGCAATAGTATTGACTGATGTAGTGAACGTAGCTCTCCAATAAAATGGTTTCAGTATTACGGATAGTATATTGACACAAAGATTATGTTCAGTCTATCATGAAGGAATGTATACAATATGAAAGCTTTGTGCGATTAATCTGGTAAAAATTTATCCAACCCCTTCTTAAAGCTCATAGATAAAAATAGTTTACAGTTATATAGATGTGTTCATCCACCAAATATATTTCAATTTTGTATTAGACGAATGGATTACGAACCTTATTAATTTTATTGATCATATTAAGAGTTTAAATGCTTCCTAGGCTTCTGGATTTTGGTTATAACTCCTTCATTTATATCACTTATTTTCTGATTGGTTAAAAACTACTCTACATTACTTTAACAGTCAACCACAGCCATGATCTTAATAAAGAAATGAATCCGTCCTACTGAAAATAGAGCGAAGATTGGTAAAAGATTTGAATTTTGTACTTAACATCACGTACTTACTTAAATTAAACAACCTTTGGAAACCGGAGATATTGGACATCTGCTTCATCATAATTCATGGGTCTTATCATCAATGCATATCTACGGCTTTCAGATTGTGCAGCGTATACTTAACTCCTTGTTCACTGAATTGGTATCAGTGAGTTCAAATATCTAACTCCAATTAGTTCGAGATATTGTATAACCACTTTCTAATGCCTATCAGTAAGTAATTGCCTCAAACTTGACATGGTTGAACTCCAGTGATCACGGCTTCTCATTAAAGTAAAAATTCCTTATATAATGAAAATATTCCAAATCTGATTATTTCCAAATAATATGTATATTTTTGTATAGAAACTGAAGTTTCGTGAAATCGTTTGTTGTTCGCTAATGAGTTATTCAATTTGTAAAATGCTAATCGTATGTGCTACCATTGAAATGTATTCATATCAAATAGTTGTTAGCTTAATTCTAATAGTTTGTATTTCTCGAATGTTGTTACTTAGTACTACTACAATTGATCAATCTCTCTTGGTATATGTACATCTTGAAGGCATTATCTCAATACTACTATTTAGTCATTAGTTTCTGTAAAGTTGCATGTAGCTCCCAATGGGAACAATGACTAGTGTTTTGTCGTACAAAGAGCTTTCCAGATGAATTCGGTACACATCCCAGTATTTAGAATCTATTGAAAGCGAGTGTGTTTGTCATCAGTTCTTATTAGGTTACTTGACTTTACTTGTTTTTGTACCGAATTCAAAATCTAATGCACTTACGCATCATATAGTTCTGGTAAACTTTGTCTTCTCATTTTGAAATATAATAAATAGTTTAAAGCATGAGTCGATTGAAGCTAGACCACCATGGAAAACCTGGAAACACTGGACGGCCGTTTCGTCCTATTATGGGACTCCTCAGCAGTGCGCATCCACGAACCCGCTCTCGCGAGATTCCAACCCAGGACCTACCAGTCTCGAGCCGAAGCCCTTAACCGATAGACCACTGAGCTGGCATCCAATGGTGTTAATGTCTAACTCCAACCAATCCACGAAGTTGAGCAACCATTCACCAATTGTCATCAGTGAGTTCCTATCTCACGACAGACGTGGTTTGCACTCCAATGGCCACTGCTCCTGGGTTTGAATCTCGCGAGCGCGTGTTCGTGGATGCGCACTGCTGAGGAGTCCC
>NW_017386025.1:1896757-1999584 GCF_000237925.1 Schistosoma mansoni | reverse complement strand
CCAGTTCAGTGGTGTATCGGTTAAGGGCTTCGGCTCGAGACTGGTAGGTCCCTGGGTTGGAATCTCGCGAGAGCGGGTTCGTGGATGCGCACTGCTGAGGAGTCCCATAATAGGACGAAACGGCCGTCCAGTGTTTCCAGGTTTTCCATGGTGGTCTAGCTTCAATCGACTCACGACTTTCAACTATGAAACATGCTAAATCTCCACAAAACCCCTTCTGATATAATAAATAGTTATTTATCATCTGTTTATCTGAAATTCCATTCCCAATCTCTAGTATTTAATGAATCCCAACTCAACTTTGTAAATTATGTTAAAGTTTATTGAAAAATAATTATTAGTTACCAGTCATTTTTTTTCCTCTCAATCCGATTTATTTTGAATTATTGTATTGATTGAATGAATTGCTAATAATAACAAAAGCATTCACAGTCTTCCCAATCGTCTCCTGAAAACGAAGTACCTAAAGAATGTAGATAATTGTGCTCACAACTAACTATTATATTTGTTTTATTTAAAGGCACTTTGGACACTTGAAATAAGTTGCTAACATTTCTGACATACTGGTCTATGTTTTTAAACACACTACATAGACAATCACCACAGTCAAAGTTCATAGTCAAACGTCATTCTGAACACAATTTATGTGAGCATGTAATTATATGATTATGCAAAGATATATAGAGACATTATACGGTTCGACTAACAGGCTGACTGTAGTTAGACAAACACTGGCAAGCAGGGAACATTGGGGAAGTGTTTTGTCACAATATGAGATCCTTTAGCAGTTCTCACCCATGACACAATCAGAAATTAAGCCAAGGACTTTAGGTTCTCTCCGTAAGCACTTAGCCTTCAGATGATAAAGTTGAAATCCAGTTTCACATTTCCGAATTCAGTCGAATCGTGATGTTGTTCAATTTTCTCTTATCGTCTTTGGTGGGTAATTGCTTCACTAATCACGGATTCTAACAAGAACTCCGAGAACTATCTCTCCGATCTTTAATGAGGTAGCAGGCTTATACTACCGAAGAGTTACATGCTAGGACAAAACGGCTATCCAGCTCTCCCTGGTTCCCACTGTTTTTTTAACCCAAATCAATCTGTGATGTAGACTATTTAACAGTGAGTACATCTGCATTCATCGACAGTAACTACAATACATGTAATTATTACATCATTGAATAGAAATAAAGAATATTGATAAATATCAAAAGGCTTTTTGAATAATTACCCATTTGTCGCAACTTTCAAGTATACACAGACTATGATTATAATAATAATTATTATTATCACTATTATTATTATTATCGTCACTGTTATTAGTAGTATCATTATTATCACAACTGTTTTTCACTCAATGTTTACAGTTACGTGTTTAAACGTGTTCGAAATTAAATAATGTACGCTTCATGCCGACGACTGAATGTTTTTCCAGACATAACATATTGGGAACGAAGTAAGATTTTATCATTCAATCGTATCCTACAGAAACTTATCTGATAGCAATCGATTACTTGAATTAGTCACTATGCCTACTAAGATATATCAGTTAATTCGAACAGTTTAACCACTAAACTAAATTAACTAATAGTTTAACATGGCATGTCTTAGTTTGACCCTTTGAGCTTAAACATAAAGGTTGAGTGGTAAAATTTCACCTTCAGAACTGAGTATTGAGTGAGATTATTCGATTAGAACAGACATCATTAATATATCTTAGGGTCACTGTCATTTCATGCCAATGGTTACATTGACTGATTACTGATTAGTAAACAAAGTGATGTTTGCATGGTCATTTTGCATTCTTCCAATCAAATTGAAACGTGACAATTAGCCTAAGTGGCTCTATATCACTTATGTCATGTTTTTTTATGACGTTAGTGGTTGCAGATAGTCTCGCGTTAGTTATCACTTTCCACCGAGATACATCTGTATTTTTGAGGGAACTGATGTTCTAGTTGAGTACCAAATCCGTTTCACTTGCCTTCACAGTCTGAAATGATACAGCTATACAATTAAGGCTTCAAATAACCTCCTGTAGGATCGAGTTACTTACAATTAATTGATTATTTAGTGGTAATCAATGTCACTTATTAGTCTAAAAGCTATACTCACATATGAAGCTCTTTACAAATATCCATTAACAATCCTTGACACGACCTCAGTTTAATCTTCGTGCACTCAAACCACTGGATTATGAGCCATGTTTCAAAATTCAGTTAGTTTGCAATATAGCGCAATGACCAGGTGGTTTCACTAGTGTTAACCACTTCACCGCTAACACAAATAGATTCCATCAATCACGACTTCTCATCACTACTCCAATAATACATCTTGAATCCACTCACTAATAAGCACATATAAGCTTGAATCAACTCCTAAACATATTTATTTTTATGTGAAGTATATTCAGTCGTAAACTTGTTTGTAACTTGATGGAGCAAATATATCTTAATCATCAGTTAGGTAAATTCATTCATTATTGTTTGTTTGAAACTTCCCATCGATTTGTTAGGACTGCAACTGGTCAGTCTCTAATTGGCATATGTGCATACTGTGCTTATTGCCTCGATATAGCCTTAATTCACAAGCATGGTAAGCAGAGATGGATAGTGAACATCAACTCTGAGATGCAGGTACATCCAGCTGACGAGTCCCAAATAGGACGAAACGCGCGTCCTAGATTCCACTGCTAGCCACTATCCATCTCTGCTCATCAGTTAGATAGTTTAAAAATGACTAAATAACCTGATACCAACCGACCTATGTATCCTAAAAAATCAAATTATTAAGCACTATTCGTTCGGACACTATCTTGGTGTTTTTATGAAACTTAATCCAGTTACAAAACATCAAATAACTTTAAAAATGAGAAACAATACTGTTTACAGAAGGCAAGCCTAACAAAGATGACAACCGTTCCCCTTCTTTGTCCAATAAAAATATATGCGTTAGGATATTCATAGACGTAGACTTATAATATTTCACCCTTCAGTATTTCATTGGATTCACTAACCGATCTAAGTTAGACCATCGTTGAAAAGCTGGAAGCACTAGATGTCCATCTCATCCTTATATGAAACTTCTCAGTACTGCACATCCATGACGCCACACTCAGGAATAGAACCCATGACCTGTCTCGCATGGGAACGCTTAACCTCGAGACCACTGAGTCGACATCTAATGGTATATAAGATTGATTTCAATCAATCCACGAGATTGAGAGACCATCTCTCATTGTCTTCAGTGGATAATTGCTTCATACACGACACGTTTTTGCTAATTACTTAGAGTTGAACATTAACACCATTGGATCTCGGCTTAGGGGTCTAGAGGTTAAGCGTTTCCGTACGAGACAGAAGGCCATGGGTTCTATTCCTGAGTGTGGAGCCATGGATGCTCACTGCCGAGGAGTTTCATACAAGGATGAGACGGACGTCCAGTGCTTCCAGGTTTTCAATGGTGGCCTGACTTAGATCGATTCGTGATTTCAATGGAACTCAATGATCTCCATAACACCATACTGAAATTTATAATTATTTATCAAATCGAAAGTCATATATTTGGTTTTTAAATGTTTACCAACATTTCAAACACCATAAAAGATCCATACGTTTTAGCAACAATTACTTAGAAAGCTGACAGTTAAATTCAACCAGATAAATTGGGATCTCCATCCAAACTCCCTTATATTAGTCGGACGGAATACATCAAATGAGGACTGAAATTCTAAAATTCTTTATTTATGATGATATTTTGCAATAAAATATTTCATGTTTCGTAGATTTACCCTATAATTGATAATATCGAATATTTCTGTACATTTGAAAATCAAATTATAGTTTACAACTACTGAACAGAAGGAAGGAATAAACAGCTGTTTAATCTCAATATAGGAGTCCTCAAAATTGAACATGTACGACCCGGTGAGTTGTCGATAAACTCTCCCTTAGAGTCCCATTACTAGGACGAAACAATTGTATAGTATTTCGTTGTGTTCAGTACGGTTGTCTAAAAATCGTTCCACTCGTGATGTATAACCACATGAGAATTCAACAATCTTCATAATCCACCCTATAATAATAAAATGCTTATTCTAACTCCGAACACATAAATGACAACTATCGAATGTAAATTATTTCTTTAAGGAAATAACTATTCAACTAAATATTACATATTTTTTACTAATTTACACAATAAATGATTTTTATTCTTAAAAAACTCCCAAGGTTCGTCTTATTACTTATAAGTAGTAAAAATCTCATCTAATACATGTTATAGTTCATCAAGTAAATAATTATTCTAATTGATCGAGAATATTCACTCACAAATTGAAGTAAACAACAATGTAATCAGAGGGTGAAAAGTGTAAAAAAAACATTACACCATCGGCATGAACTTGAACTTAGTAAAATCACTTAGAATCGTTAGTTGTTAACATTTAAATCTGAGTACTACAGAAATTAATTGTAGCTTATTTTTCACATAGTAAATGTTTCAATGCATATGAGTAAATTTATTCCCATAGAAAGTCTAAATTTCTCAAATTAAATCTTTTGAAGGTAGGATTCATGAGTTCTTCCATCTTTGTAGGCTGTGGTGATTGTAAATGTTAAATATTCAACAAATCTATTATTTTAACAGTTCATTTCTCAATCGTTATTCTGTTGATGTCAGTCAGTGATAGAAGAGCAGTTAAATCCATACATGAAATAGCATATAAATAAATATATACATACATATATCATCCAGAATTCGAACGTCAGACTGCACAGCAAATTGTTGTATGAAGGACATCTAACAGATGCATTCAAAGTGAGGATCGGAATCAGACAAAGATGATAAACATCACTCTTCCTCTTTCTTCTGGTGGTTAACTGGATTATGAAGACCTCCAAATTTCAGCGGAAGCACAGAATACGATGGACAGGTTGGACGCAACTAGACCATCTGAACTTGGCAGATGATCTAACTCTTCTAGCTCATACACATCAACAAATGTAAATGAAGACACCCAGTATAATCAGAAGCTTGTGGAGCAGCAGGTCTCAACATATACAAAGAAAAAACAAATCCTCAAATACATCACAGAATGGACCAACAAAATCACACTTGATGGACAGACAGTGGAAGGGGTGAAAACATTCATGTGCATGGACATCATCATCAATAATTAGGGGGGATCCGATACAGATGTAAAGCCGAGGATTGGCAAAGCAACAACAGCATTCCTACAGTTGAAGAACATACGGAACTCAAAACAACTGTCAACCAATATCGAAGTGAGAATCTTCAATACGAAAGTCAAGACAATTCTACATTATGTATCTGAAATATTGAGAACTAATATAACCATCATTAAAATGGTGCAAGTATTTATAAGCAGTTGTTTACTCGAGATACTCAATGTCCGTTTGCCGGCTAACACTAGCAACAACCCACCGTGTCAGATAACAAACTAACTCCCAGCTGATGATGAAATCCGGAAAAGACGTTTGAAGTGGATAGACATACATTGCGAAAGCCATCAAACTGTATCACGAAGTAAGCTGTGATTTAGAATCCTAAACGGTAAGGAAAAAAGGAAGACCAAAGAATACATTACGTCGGGAATCGGAAACAGACATATAAAGAATGAAAAGCAATGGGAATCAAATTGGAAAGACTGCCCAGGACAGAGTTCGATGTATATATATATATATATGGACGTTCCATGCTTCTATATATATATATATATATATATATATATATATATATATATATATATATATATATATAGTGCAATGTGATCTGAACCAATTTTGACATAATGAAGTGTCATGAAACAACCGACATAACTACGATACCTCAAAAGTGTATTTTTTTAATCGACCAAGTGTGGTCAGAACATATGGTATGCACGTTTTCTGTCGTCTTTCTCGGAAACAGATTGAAAGACAGTTTAGAGATAGACAAATCAAAACATTGAATCAGTTAATGATACCATATACTCCAAGTCTGAGTTAAATCGGTATATACAAATTTATTAATTGAGGCTTACAAAATACTTGTAATCAATGATTTTCGGTAAAACAGTTCACACTTGTGAGGTTGTATTCATTCTAAATTCTCAGTTTATTAGCATTATTGACTATCTCTTCTTCGATTTCGTTTACTCTTTTTTAACTGTGTTTTTTATGTCTGAATTTGCATTATGATTATGGTGTTAATGCCCATCTCGTGCTTCTCATTTTATTGGTTTCCTCTTGCTACACCGATCTGAAGTGTGGTAACTTAGACGGATGCGAACTCAGGTGAGATCCAAAGTTGATAACGATTGACTGACTGACTTAATTCTATTTTGGTTTATTCATAGCGTTCTTATTCTTGCTAAAATCATGACGACGGGAAGAAATGAAATTCGTTTTCGTATGTAAACTAACCATGTAGTTCATTATCACACTATTTCACTGAACATCTTCGATATAAATGACAAATTTATTTTTGCAGTACATATATACTAATTCAGTTGGCTGATGTTCCTATCTTCTGAAAACTCTTCCTTCAGAATTTTGGGATAGGTCCTGTGAGAGAATCATCCTTTTGTTTACCTCAACATTTCTTTTTACAAATCAAGTGACTCGTAATAAAAATAGAATCGTTTGAAAATCTGATTAACTACGAGAAACACCAGTGTTGGCAATGTAATTTTTGAATAACTTAGATTTCGTCCAATTAATTATTGATATACCGATTAACCCATGTTAGCTGGTGGCATTCATATAATGAAGATAATTTACTAATCACTGTAAGCTAAATCCTAAACATGTACACTGCTAATGAACATGATCTCATGTAGTATTTCACCTTTACTAATTAAGAATAACGAGACGTATTTTATCGGTATGACTAGTGTTTAACTATTCAATTTGTTTATCGTTATATTTTCACATGTTTCCACTTGGTCAATCCACAAACTAACCTGTTTATGCATAGTTTTGATAATATCATAACTGAAATATCTACTCTATACTTCCATACATTTCTAGAAACTCTTAAACACTGACAATGTAATGATCATAGACTACGCAAAAAGACATCAAACAAATCATATTCTCTAGTTAATCGCCTCAATTTGTCACTTTACACGATGCGGAGGTAAATTTGATAAATTTCAAGAGGTTATTGATATGGTGATGAAAGATTTGTATAATAGTAGTGTCAATAACCTATGACATTGATTTCCTTTACTAATCGTCTATGATATTTGGTCACAGTGTAAGAAATGGTAATCATACCAGTTTATAACAGTTGATCATATACCATTTTATTTAATGACATTGTATTTGTATATTTATTCTATAAAACATTGATTAATTAATGTCAACTACCATTCTGGACAAAAACCATCATATAAAAAATCAGTATATTCAGAAATTAAGTTTTGATTTGCAAAGATGGATAGTGGCTAGCAGTGGAATCTAGGACGCGCGCTTCGTCCTATTTGGGACTCGTCAGCTGGATGTACCTGCATCTCAGAGTTGATGTTCACTCTGGGACTCGAACCCAGTACCCTCGCTTCAAACGCCATCGCGTTATCCACTCGGCCACTGAGTCCTGATAGCCACTTACTACTGACTGACCAGTCGCAGTCCTAACAAATCGATGGGAAGATTCAAACAAACAATACTAAATGAATTTAAGTTTTGATTTATTATAGGTGTTGGATAAATTCTAAAATGTCTTTGTGTCTTACGGCTTTCTAGAACTGAATATAAAAACCTTTCCCAGATTGAACAACCAATATGCTACTTCAAAAAAATTTTTATTTTTCAAAACATTTAGATAAGTGTCAATATGATCTGATCTCCTTAGTTATGTTTAATGAAAATGTTCAGTGTAGTTAAGGTGAACAGACTTTCATTAAAACATATAACTCACAGACATATGAGAAATAGTACTGATTTTAAAATACTGAGGAAATCTCAGAGTGGGAAACTTGTAAAGAAACATTATAGGTATAAAAATGTATCAATAATACTAATTACTTTAGTGACTATTGCCATGAAGCTAGCTATACACATAATCTAATCAGTGCTATTTATGACTATTCTGATGTATCAACGTTTTTCATTTTCTTTTTTATCTCCTAATAAACAGGATAAATTAGGAAATAACAAGACTGTAAATTAACTCATCTTAGTTCATTCGATTGACTGAGATACGATACGTGTCCGTGAATAAGAAGCTCATCTGTTGTTCAGTGCTTAATATGTGTTCAATATCAAGCAAATATGGACATTTTCCTGTTCATTTAGGAATTGAGTTCTGTATATTACTTATCGACTTACTTATTTACGCCTGTTACCCCTCGTGAAGGAGCATAGGACACCCACTAGCATTCTCCAGTCAACCCTGTCTTGGGCAATCCTTTCCAGTTGCTGATCATTGTCTTGATGTCTACTTGCGATTATTGACGCAATGTGTTCCTTGGTCTTCTTCTTTTCCTTTCCCTTCAGAATTCTAAGTTAGAGCTTGCCTCATGATGCAGTTTGAATATAATATAATAATAATATAATATCTTCTGAAAATGATAATTACAGAATTCATACCGATTTACAGGCATCATCGCTCTGATATTGATAATCATATTAAGTGTAGAGGACAAATGGAATATTACACTGTATGAAGTGTTACACTTCAAAATTTGTCCACGTAGTACATTTTCCACATAGATTGTAGGTACGGGAGGCACCAGTAACACAGTGCATCAATTCATAATGAGTGAACATACTGTTCATATATGAACAGTGCATTTCACGTCATTTCCAGTTTCATAACGGAATCATTATAATCATCTACAACTAGAAGAGATCAAACGAAAACAAAGAGCATAGAACAACAAAAGCAATAATTACTATGATAAGTCTATTGTGATCCATGTGTCAGGTTGTTTATTAATCTACTATTCGAATTGGGTATCATTTCAATTAGTTAACGTTACCAGAGATGGTGTAATTGTAAAGTAGCAACAAGTGGGCAAATCTCATCAGTGGAGTAAATAACAATAATGACTAAACATTTTATGTTCCTATAATCTCACTTGCGGAGTGAGATATACACATAGGTTTAAGCACAATAAGAGCATTTTCACAGAAGAAGTAAGCATCAATATAGAGAACAAATAATGGAAGTGTTTTTAATTCACGGACAGATCGTGGCAAATTATTCTAAAATCGCGAAAATTTACTGTTAAATTAATTCACATAGAAAGATTTAAAATTAAATGGATTCGCTGATGATAAAGCGTTCCGGATGCTATAACCAGGAGTTTCTGTATACTGAATTGCATCTGTGGATTTAAGAATTAATAAGTCAAGTATTTTGGTTTAGTTTGATTTAAGTCTGCTCACCCACAAAGGTTAGAGTTCAAGCTTATTATACCAGGACTTATTATTTAAGGTACAATTAGTCCCAAGAACTCAGTGTAAATAAACTCTGTATCGATTGTAGCTCTAACTTATCCTTCATGCGAACACTACTAAGAGTAAAAGTATAGTGTTCTAGGAGTGGTTGGGAAGATATTTTGTACACTAAAACACATAACTCGTTGTTATTTATGTTACAAGGTATGCAACTCAGAAGTCGTTGAGACTTGGAGGCCTGTTTCGAGACCTATTAGGAGAAGGAAAAGTTGTAGAAATACCCGATTCCTAAGTCCACTAATGTATGTAAATTGGATAATACCTTACCACTTACGGTAAGGTCCAGGTTGAGTAATGGACAACTTGTTAAATCCATCCACAGTTAGCAATGTTAAGCTCTAACTTCCATTTCGAGCACCACTGTGCTACTTTGTAGAGCTCCATGCTGATGCAATTTCGCATATTGTTCAGAAAATGAATACACTATTTTCATATAATCTGCATGTGAGGTTATCCACACAAGGGCTATTCCAAATGTCATTTATAAAAGCTATAAAGAGCTAAGGACCTAAGACACTGCCTTCCATCACGTCACTTTTGACCGGGACAGCATCTGACAAGGAGGAGTCAAGTTTGGCTATTTGGTGTCGGTGACCGACGAAAGAACTGAGCCAGCAAGCAGAGGGTTTCTAATCCCGTAAGATGTGAGTTTGTCCATCAGAAGCTGGTGGTTAACCACATCAAACGCTTCAGAAATGTCAAAGTACAGAACAAAGACTAGATTATGGGTCAATAATTGTTCATTTGGTTTTATGTCCAGATTTGTAACGTGGTGTTGTCTACGCAAAATACTCAACATTCACTGGCCGGATACTATCAGCAACAGCATTTTATGGGAGAGGACAAACCAGCTTCCAACTGAAGAGGAAATTAGGAAAAGACATTGGAAGTGGATAGGACATACATTGAGGAAATCACCAAACTACATCACGAGGCAAGCCCTAACTTGGAATCCGGAAGGGATGTGGGAAAGAGGAAGGCCAAAGAACACATTACACCGGGAAATAGAAGCAGATATGAAAAGATGAATGTTAACTGGAAAGAACTGGAAAGGATTGCCCAGGACAGGGTTGGATGGAAAAAACTGGTGTGTGGCCTATCATCCTCCACGAGGGATAACAGGTGTAAGTAAAGTAAAATTAAAGGGGCACATGAACCTAAATAAGAGTTAATAATCAGATAGAATGTGTCAATAGCGTCCACGAGACTATTACTTGAGAAGGAAGTATCCCAGTCTGAGAATCTTACCAGGGAGTTCAATAAGTCCCAGTCATCACGTTTACAATCTTCATATTGACTGATTTTGTATGACATTTTTATAAGAGGAACAAATAGGGAGAGCATGAATAACTATTTTATGGCTACTGCTTTTCATTTCACTGTATACTTGTATACATAGTGGGGTGATATCTCTACAGAACATTAAATCAAGTATAATATCATGCCTTGTCGGGGTACGAACCCACTATGTAAAGCATTGCACGTTAATTGTTGCTAAGATTTCATCATTACATGACTGGTCACTACCGCTACTCTAGTTTATTTCAGGATGGTTGAAATCTCCTGTGATAACCTTAACATTGAAATTTAGAGCAGATGCATGTATAAATATATTAATTATAAGGTCATTCACACTATCCGAATTGTCAGGGGCTCTGTATACAAATCCCGGAAGTAAACTATAATTCGGAGTATTGACTGATATCCAGACCAATTCAGGTAAATTAGTCAAGACACTGTCTTCCACTTTATTAGTTGTTAGGGAATCCAAGGCATATACAAGACAACTGCCCATACGTTTAATTTCTCTGTTACAGTGATAGAGCTGGTAGTTCTGGATCTTTAGTTCTGAATCAGGAACTACGGGAGAGCATCATGTTTCAGAGACAAGCATAAAAAACATTTTCTTAATTGATTGACATTTTATCTTCCTTGAAATTTATTGGTAAAAGAATTTCCATAAATTCAGATGAAATAAACACCCATCGCTGTCGGAACTCTAAACGGACCATTGATTAAAAACACCGACTTTCAGATTAAGGAAAATTCAAGCTGATCATGACGTTTTCCTTATAACTCATTAGCTTCAATATATATTTTCCGAAATTCTTGTGGGATTCCATGACACATCAGTCAAATCTGAAAAGGAGTATTTAGATATAAATCACTTTTCATCTCAATTTAATGGAAATTGATCATTTATTTATTTATTTATTTAAACACATAAATATTGGTACAAAAAAAGCACCAGATAAATATGCGCCTCACAAATCTCATTCGATTTGTGTGAGGGCTGTGATACTGCCCAGGTGCCCAGACAAAAGCAGGTGGTTTTCTTAGGGGGCCACACCCGGAGCCTTTGACCTGAAGGTCTAGTCCACAAGGCAGTAGAGCATCGTAAGGAGATGCAGTCCCATGGTAGCCGGTCACCAACAGTTGGTTCATACGCCATTCGTTCCTTCAGGATCCTGGAGCCCATGTGCACCATTGGTTTGGAATCAGGGTTTTCCAACTCCCCTAGGTGGATCCTCCACATCCACCAACCCGGTTAAAGCGCCGGACATTCGCTTTTCGTCCTCTCACTTTTGTGAACAACACCCCCGCCACGAGAAGGCAGTGAGTAGGACTTTCCTGGCAGAGGCTATATATTCGCGTGGCCATATGAGAGCATTTCGAGAAGGAGAGCAGACTCTCCCCACTCTCGGCCGTACCAGGGCATTTGGGGGCAATGGAAATTGAAGCCTAAATCTACATATCATGACTTCAAATCATCATACTGGATATTAAATTTGATTGTCCTCGGTTCTATTTTTTGTATGTATTTTCAAACTACGTCAAAACGACTATCCTGTTTATTTCTCGTTTACAATCATCATTAAGTTGATGTGTATGAAACCCTTTTTTGTCATTTAACATTACGTAACATACTGTTTGTTATGAAAAAGTAGTAAGACGTTCAATTGACAATTTTTATGTCTATTCTTTGATGTTCAATAAATTAAGTTTCAACTTGTACACCATAAATATCTTAATGAAAAGTTAGAAACGAAAATGTTTTTTAAGTGAAAACACGTTATTACTTTTCTTCTGAAACTGTCTTAAGGTATTAAGTTTATGTGTGTATATATACATGTAGGAAGATTAGGGGAAGTCAAATAAAAAAAACACCATTTGAACCAAAAACTTATTTATAGATTAGATGGAATGTAGCTAGCAGTAGAATCCAGCACGTGAGTTTCGTCACATTTGGGATTCATCTGTTGGATGGATCCATATTCGTACTGAGGTTCAGTCCGGGACCCGAACCCAGTACCCGTTGATTCAAATGCCTAAGCGTCATCCACTAAGCTGCTGAGCATAGATAGACGTCCATTTGGTTATCTCGAGGTAATCTGGACAGTATACACATATCTCAACCAAATCTAGTCAAATTTGAGTCAAAAACATCAACTAAGGATGTAGTTCAAACACAGTCTAATAATGATGTGAGAATTTTTACTTTAGTATTCTGTCGGTTATAATCATAATGTAGAGATTGGTAAAAATCTGCGTCATCTCTAGTGACAACATACTTCAACATTAAAAGTCAAAATACAAGAATAATTCAGGAAACCTGTGAAGTTATTAAAATAAATTTCATTATTTTTATGTGAACAATGTAATTATTTAACATGTTTAAACTATATCAGCCTGTGATTTATTAACTCATTTCTAATAATAATAATAATAATAATAATAATAAATAGACTAAGGATTTTACATTACGGACTAATGTTAGTTAGACATCCGTTGAAAACCAAGAATCACTGGAGAGTTGTTTCGTTCTAGTACGGGACCACTTAGCAGTGGGTATTTACAACTTTACCAGAGATCGAAATCATGACACTTAGATCTCTCAGTAATCACTTAACTATCTAAACTACTGAGATGAAATTTAATGATTCACATTCTTATCTCCAATCGATACTCGATATTGCTCAATTTTCTTCTATTGGTGGGGAACAGTTATAAGCAGTTAGATCAGTTCTGAGACAAATTTTCTCACGAACTAATGTTTAATCTTTATGTAAATCGTCTCAGAAGTGAACACACGTTACCTCAAACACATACGATCGAATTTATCACATCGAGTTTTCCACCGTATCAGAATCAGTTCTTTCATGCTTTCAACGTTGATTAATTGACATCATAGAGTAATCAATCAATTCATAGTTGATATTACATGTTCAAATAAACATTTTTGTTTATAAAATTTGAAATATTGGCTAGCAGTGGATTCGCGCTTGGTCTCATTTTGGACTCATCACTTCAAATGACCATCACATTATCCACTGGGTTATCTAGTGTTAGTAAAAAGCTTGTACAATGGGTATGTATTTCTGTTTTCAATGTTTTTTTTTTACATTTCTGTTATTAATATTATGGACTCCAGTTGATCTAACTCTTTTACAGACTGTCTCAATATTCCGTTCAAGATTTCATCACTAGACATTTTTTCTCCATTTTTATTAAAACTTGTGATTAAATAACAATATGGAGACAATCTGTACGAGATATGCAAATGTTATAAAGAGACTGATCAATTGCAGTTCATAACGTTAACAACAAAAACACACTTCCAAATTCCTTTTTTTTTGTTTATTGTCAATAATAACTAATGAGTAATAAAAAAAAATTCGATGTACAATAATAAAATCCACTAAAATCGGTCAATGAATGATACCTACTTAGTGCTTATTCATGTTGGTTGACCTCAGTTTTACATTAAATAAAAAAATTGTAAAATTGGTCAGTGCCAACAAAACAAAATTAAAAAACATCAACTAAATTGGTGTATTACATAACAATTTACATTGTTTAGTCAAAAAAATAAATAAATACTCACATAAATAAATAATCAGCTGAGTGATATTAAGTATAGATCACTTCCAAAAACATTATTACTGAATAGATGCCTGGTGAAATCCTAATGCTTTGCCTTTGGTAAAGAAAAAGATACAATGTTACCTCCAACCACCTAACATCTTAATATACTATTCAGGGTGTCGTGGTACTTGGACTAGTGACCATATTACAGTCTGGTCTATAGAAATCGATCAATAAGTAATAGGCTAGACAGGCATTACTTTGGTCACTAATCAATTATGAACCAATACAAATCTCTCAGTTCTACAGAGAGCCATTGATGACCCGAATAGCTCAGTGATAGCATCACAGACATTGAAACTGGGTGAAGCAGGTCCCGACCCCACAATAAGCATCAGTTCCTTGAAGAATAAAGACTTACTTTGCTGATGATCGTCAAGTAACATGAAATCTGAATTCAGAGTTTCCCACCGACCATCTCCAAACACCTATATATATATATATATATATATATATATATATATATATATATATATATAACTACTAACTTATGGTATTTTTTCAATTTTGTCAGGCCAGAATTTATCATCACATAACAAGTTTCATTAGCTAGTTTCATATCAACTTTACAAATAAACAAAAAATTGATTGTTTAATATTGCGAAAAAGCACCGTTCGTTAGTGATGGAGAAAAGAATAATTCAAAAGTAGTACAATCCAGAAAGCGGGTTTTGTTCTGTGTAACACACATCAGCAGGATGTATCGGAACCCCAGTGTTAAAGTTCATGTTGGAACCCAAAGGCAATATTTTTAATTTAATCCCCACTCCGTTATTCACTAAATTAATGAGTCCAGATAACTACTGACTTTTTCAATGGGTATAAATATGCTAAGAATACGTAAAATAACTTTACATCGAGACAGTCTACTCAAGATAGACAATATGAAAGCGCGAACTAATCAACTATAGTCTCAAATATCAACAATGGTAAACTGTAAACCCTTACTAATGACTTTAACGCCGGTTTGATGGAAATCATCAACTTTTAAATTCATAAAATTGGTGATGAGTTTTCTTTATTCAAAACGATACTTTCAATTCTGGTCAAAAGTTTACACTATACATGCTAGAATTGATACAATGAGTACTGATAGATAACCATAATACTAGAATGAGATTTGATTAAAATTGAAAATGTGAACCATTTGATTTGAACTTACTGATCATTTTCAAGCGAAGATGGATAATGGCTTGCAGTGGAACCCAGGACGCGCATCTCGTCCTATTTGGGACTCATCAGCTAGATATACTTGCATCTCACAGTTGATGTTCAATCTGGGACTTGAATCTAGTACCATTCCCTTCAGACGTCATCATATCATAACACTTGGCTACTGAGTTCTGATAGCCACCTGTTTGTGCAATAGGATGAAGTTTAAATTCACTTGTTGTTGTTTGCTAGCCATTATTCATCTTTGCTTAAAAAGCTTGTGACTTAAGGCAATATCGAGGGAATCCGCACAGGATGCATATACGATCAATTGCAGTCCTAAACAACAATAGGAAGGTACAAGCAAACAACACCAAGTGAATATACTGATCCTTGTTTAGTTCTTTGGTTCTCTTGTTAGTGGACACTACTAAATAGTCTCATAGTAGGATGAAACATATGTTCAGTACAAATTCATTTAGTATTGTTTGTTTGAATCTTCCCATCGACGTGTTAGGACTGCAACTGGTCAGTCTCTAATTGGCATATGTGCATACTGTGCGTATTGCCTCGATATAGCCTTAATTCACAAGCATGGTAAACAAAGATGGATAGTGGCTAGCAGTGGAATCCAGTTTGACGCGCGTTTCGTCCTATTTGGGACTCGTTAGCTGAATGTACCTGCATCTCGGAATTGATGTTCACTCTGGGTTTCGAACCCAGTACCTTTCGCTTCAAACGCCATCGCGTTATCCACTCGGCCACTGAGTCATCAATGGTATTCCAATTGATATCAATCACTTATACTATAACATAATATAATTTTATTCTCAGTAAATGATCTTTTTTTGCTTCTTATTTCATTTATTAAATGGAATAAATCCTTATAAACTGACTACTTCAAATGTGAAGAATTGAACACGTTAAAACATGAACATCTATATTTTGTTTAAATTATTTATCATACACTTAACACTCTAAAACATACTAACATCATTCTAGTAGGTGTAGTAGATACGGTTCGAACATAATGCATATACATGTATATATAAACAACTTGAGTTACGTAAATATTATATATATACATATGACTCATTTCTAATGGTAATCATATGTAGCATTATCACCTTAAGGTTACCTATTAGCATAGAGTTTCATCCTTCATCCTCAGCTTAGCTTGTTGATGTTATTTTATTATATATATATCAATAAACTTAGTGTTTGTTGTATAATATTAATACCTTCAATTATGTCTGTCTATCCATCTTATTTATCTATTGATCATTTAAGTTATCTATTTATCTGTAACATTAAAGATTCTTAATTTAGTCAAGTTGTAGATGATAACCCTGTATATGAGGTCGGATCAATAATAATAGATCGATATATAATATATATATATATATATATATCAGCCTAATACACAAATCGACATGATGTTAGGGGAAATAAGCAAGTCACTACTGAGTAGTAGTAGTAGTAGTAGTAGTAGCAGTAGTAGTAGTAGTAGTAGCAGTAGTAGTAGTAGTAGGAGGAGGAGGAGGAGGAGGAGGAGAAGGAGGAGGAGGAAGAGCAGATACATGAGAAAAATCGAAGTAAATTGATGCGACAGAACAATAAAATAAAATTTAGGAGAAAATATTTTGTAAGGGACAATTTTCGGTTAACGAAAAGAATGATGTTGTGTTGAAAAAAAGTTGAGCAAAATATTGATAATAAAACCAAATCATAAGATATTTCAATAGATTGATTTCAAATATCATCACCAGAGAGAATACTGTCTGAATTAGAAACATGAGTTCCATGAAATTCCTGTAAAGTTAACAGAAAGATAACATGGTGTAGCTGTGAATAAATCCTCAAAATCAATAGCTCTGTAAGTGTTCGACATTGATGCTGACCACATTAGTGCACAGATCAAATCGCAACTCTACGTATCATTGTGGAACAATCAATCGAATGGAATTCATCACTCTACATCAAATTCATCGACTACGAGAAGGCATTTGATAGCGTGAACAGGACAACACTATGGAGGCTTCTTCAACACTACGGCGTGCCTGAGAAGTTAGTCAATATCATACGGAACTCCTATGATGGACTAAACTGCCAAATCGTCCACGGAGGACAACTCACCGACTCGTTTGAAGTAAAGACCGGTGTTAGACAAGGTTGCTTACTCTCACCCTTTCTCTTTCGCCTGGTGATCGACTGGATCATGAAGACGTCAACATCTGGAGAAAAGCACGGAATACAGTGGACAGGCAGGATGCAGCTTGACGATTTAGACTTCGCGGATGATCTGGCTCTTCTATCACAAACACAACAACAAATGCAGGAGAAAACGACCAGAGTAGCAGCAGCCTCAGCAGCAGTAGGTCTTATATAAACAAAGAGAAAAGCAAGACTCTCTGATACAATACAATATGCACCAATCAAATTACACTTGATGGAGAAGCTTTGGAAGATGTGGAAACCTTTACATATCTGGGCAGCATCATTGATGAACACGGTGGATCAGATGCAGATGTGAGGGCGCGGATCGGCAAAGCAAGAGCAGCATACCTACAACTGAAGAACATCTGGAGCTCAAAACAATTGCCAACCAACACCAAGGTTAGAATTTTCAATACAAGTGTGAAGACAGTTCTACTGTATGGGGCGGAGACGTGGAGAACTACAGAAGCCATTATCCAGGAGATACAGGTGCTTATTAACAGTTGTCTACGCAAGATACTTCGGATCAGATGGCCAGACACTATCAGCAACAAGTTACTGTGGGAGACAACAAACCAGATTCCAGCAGAGGAAGAAATCAGGAAGAAGTGCTGGAAGTGGATTGGGCACACCTTGAGGAAATCACCTAATTGCGTCACAAGACAAGCCCTCACATGGAATCCCGAAGGTCAAAGGAGAAGAGGAAGACCAAAGAACACATTACGCCGAGAAATAGAGACAGACATGAGAAGAATGAACAAGAACTGGATAGAACTAGAAAGGAAGGCCCAGGACAGAGTGGGTTGGAGAATGCTGGTCGGCGGCCCATGCTCCATTGGGAGTAACAGGCGTAAGTAAGTAAGTAAGTAACATTAGTTTTAGTGGACTCATTTAGCTGAAGGCGCTCGGTCATGGATCCGTACCAGATGACGTTTTGGAACGGCGTGCGCAACATCACCTGATATCACTAGCCAGATGAGATCAGTCACTTCTGGATATATTGATAACCCATCAAATATATCTTCCAACCTCCTCGCTTCTGACTTTTTATTTCACTGGGTGGGCGCGATTCAATTATAGAAGGTGTTATTGGTATTGTCAAACTACTAAACCTGTGGTATCTTCAATGGCGATAATCAGTGCAGTAACTTTATGATCAAGCGTAAGTCGCAGATTTATTTAACCGTTTAGATGTAGTAAACTACTATTCAGGGCAAATGGCACAAGTTATATTTATATTCAACCAATTATATCTTACCTATGGCAGACAAACCAATCGAGTAATCTAGAGATCAAGCCTTTCAGTAAAGTGTGGAGAATCTGTTGATTTGATTATTAACTAAAAAAACTGATTAAGATAGCTGTATTGTGTGTCATGCATTCAGAGTTATCTCAGATCTCGACTCATATTGTCGATCCAAGTATAATTAGATTCAAAGTAATTCTGACATTGTACCATACATATGATATCAATTTGTGGGATCACTAACAATTTCTATGAATTGTATGGGAAATTGTCAATTTTCTAGTTTGAAGTTCATGATTTATTTGAAACCTATGTCAAAGGAGTATTGATCATAATTTGTTGATACAACATAACTAATGGTTCATAAGTAATCAGGCTGTATTTTAATTTCAGTTGCGGCTAAAGTAACTATCATATACAATACAGCCACGATATTGAGTCTTTTGCATAGTAAACGAAAAAAAATAAAACCAACACTAATAATTCGCTTGGTACAGTGGAGGCTATGTCATAAAATTTAATTCAGATTCCTAAAAACTTGGTCGTAATGTTGTTAACCCTAGAGCATAGTAGGACGGGTTAAAGTTCAGTTGATAGAATTAATTTATGTACTATTTTATCGAGTTTTAATTGATATAATAACAATGAATGGAAAGAGAATTCATCAAAGAGTTACATTCAGTTTGTTAGTCAGTGGTTTTACTTGTCAATGGTCATCAAATGTGTCGTATTCATATTGGTCACTAAACTGAATCAAAATTAACCATGATAGCACCTTGTAAAAAGGGCTTTGAACTCCACCTAGTCGGACAGTGTCAAACGTTTTATATTTTACTGATCAATGAAAGAAATCCCTTGGAAGAAAGCATTTTCAGGCCCAAATTTGTATTGCCTCTTATATTTGAAGTAAGTGAGCAAAATGTGATCAACCCGTTTTTCGTAAATGGCTAAGAGGTAATAAAACAACAATCGTTCTACTCATGGTTAAGCTTCAATATAAAATGTGTAATTTTAATATTCCTATTTTACCAAAAAATGTACATTCTACCTTTTAGAACCACAAAAGCTTCGAAAGATAACCAATAAAAATATGGAAAACTGAAATGCATCTTTTAGACGATTAGAACTGAAGAATTTGCAAAAGAATAATAACATCATTATGATAAGACCAAATAAATGTTCCGGTGTCGTAATAATGAATCGAAAGATTATGTGTAAAAAGCGTTCCAAATTCTTAACGATACATCAGGATTAGAAATCGACAAATCTGAGAAATGTACAATTGCAACAATCGAAAACAGGGTCAATAAGCATCTTAGGAACTTTTTGAGAATGAACTCATTGATAATTGAACTTACACCAATCTGAAGGTAAAAGGATCATGACTGCCTTTTTTATATGGTCTCTTTAAAATACACAAATCCCAACTCCCGTTGAGACCCATAATGTCGATGGTGAACTCACTGTATCAAAAATTGGCTTGGTGGTTAGCAAAATCGTTTGAACCAATTCGTATAAAACTAACGGCCAATAGTTTAAAAGATGCACTTCAGTTTTCTAAAGAAATGGATCAGTTGAATAAATTCAATAAATTCGTGGTATCTTTTGATGTGTGTTCATTAATTACGAGTATACCATTAGAGCAAACTACTGATATAATTTCCGGAAAATCTGCATTACTTCCTTTGCCTAAAAATAAGCTGAGAAAATTATTACTATTTTGCACGAAAGGAGTTCATTTCACTAAAACACTCAACTATGAAAACAAACCGATGGCATGTCCATGAGATCACCACTATGGTTTATCTTGGCCGATATCTTCATGGCTAACCTAAATCAAATGAAGATAAAATACGAAACCCATAACACAACATACTACTGTAGATATGTTGATGACACCTTGATTATCTGTGATGATATGAAGCATGCTTCTCAATTCTTTATATCTTAGTGTAACACGGAAAGACGATGGAATTCTTGAAAAAAGTATGTATAGGAAGGAAACATGGACAGGACAGTATTTGAACTGTAACAGCTTTTTATCCTATCAGTTACAAAAGGTGTTTAGTCAAGACGTTCTTCGACAGAGCTAGGATGTTTTGCTGAAACCCTAAAATAAATAAGGCATTGGTTATTCTGGAAAAGCATAAGATAAAAAATGGATACCCGATGAAATTTATTACGAAATGTAGGAAAGAATGTCCCAAGGATGATAAACAATCAACTGTTGGAAAGAAACCTGTCTTCATCCGCTTTCCGTTAAAGGAAGATGCGATTTCAGAAGAATCGGTAGGAGGGTTAAAGCGCCATTGAAAAAAGCTTCGCTGTTCCTCAAATGGCTTTACTATACAACACCAAATGCTAATTATGCCATTCACATATAAGTTAATACCCTTCTGATGTCATGTTCGATTGAATTTATGAGTTTATATGTACTCAACTCCATTCGGTTCACTAGGACACTTCTCATCATTCATTAAATATTCATTATTTGCAGTTGGAAGGGGATAAAGTCACGTAACAGATTGGCATCTTTTTCATCTTAAGGATAGCGGACATGAGGTAAATGTAAGTGATGCATTCAAAATGATCAATAGACAAAAAACACTAATCTTACTCCATTTGGCATAGGCTATTGCTATCACACGTTTCCTACCTGACCTATTTATACAGAAAGTGTGATTAGTCTTACTCTACCATGGTAATTGGGGTTTCATCTAATAAACTACATTAATTTTAACTTTTAGTCTTTTTTCCAACTCTTTCGTCAACCTTTTATCTTTCCTTTTATTTCGTCTTATGATATTCATTTCTTAGATAATCTTATTGATATTCACATATTTGTTTATTTCATCATGTGAGCGATTATCTAACCACTTATTAATTTCATCATCTTTATGTAACCTCTGAATTATTTCCTAACACATAAATACACATCTATCTTAACTAATGTTTGCTCATACACTTTATATCTCTACTCTTCATATCATTATTATTTTGGTTACGTTTTGAACATTTATTTAAACTTTACAAACTATAGTATGCTAAACATTTGTTAATAATTAAATTTATAATCAGAAGGGGCTTTGTGGAGATTTAGTATTTTCATAGTTGAAAGCCTGAGTCCATCGAAGCTAGACCAAACTAGACTGGTAGGTCCAGGGTTCGAGTCTCGCGAGGCGAGGCCGTGGATGCGCACTGCTGAGGACAATAGGACAAAACGGTCGTCCAGTGCTTCCAGGTTTTCCTTGGTGGTCTAGCTTCAACGGACTCATGCTTTCAACCATGAAAATAATTAAATTTATATTAATGAATGTAATTTTAGGTTGTATGCAGCTGATGAGAAACCATGAAACAGAATGAATTCATTTTATTCTACAAACCTTGTCGTTTTTGCTCTGTTTAAATTTATCAAGGGATCTGGTTGTATGGAATTTAAGAAGTGTATTGGTATTTAAAAGATTGTTATCTATTCTCCGATCTTAATAGCATAGAAATATCTTTACATAGCTTAGTTAATCTCCATATAAGTTTATTCATGTTAAATGATTGCTTTCTAGATCTTTCATATATGAGTAAAGATTTTACACGGGATTACACTATCAACTACAAAATCTTTGTGAATATACTTACTGAAGAATTAAAGACTTACAATTATAGGCGAACAAATGTTGAATTTACATCTATTCAAGTAAGTGATATGTGGAAATCACTATTTGTTTTATTAGTCATACTTCACCAGTTCACCTATTATCCAGTGAATAACTAGTAAAATAATTTCTTAGTGGGTTTAACAATAAAATAGACTGGTTGGTTCGGATGCATTGCTCAATAGTAATAAAATAAAATTTGAAGGGGATTTGTGGAGATTTCAGTATTTTTCAAAGTTGAAATCATGAGTCAATTGAAGCTGATTATAATCAAATGCTCACTAGTGACTGACTTCAAGATACATGTCCTGGAGTTCTAGTGGGAAGCAGTGACCAGTGGAGTCCAACCACGTCTGTTGTGAGATAACAACTCACTGAAGGCAATTGGTGAATGGTCGCTCATAATTCGTGGATCGGTTGAAGTTAGACATTAACACCGTTGGATGCCGGCTTAGTGGTCTGTCGGTTAAGGGCTCTGTCTCGAGACTGGTAGGTCCTGGGTTCGAATCTCGCGAGAGCGGGATCGTGAATGCGCACTGCCGAGGAGTCCCATAATAGGATGAAACGGCCGTCCAGTGCTTCCAGGTTTTCGATGGTGGTCTAGCTTCAACTGACTCATGATTTCAACTTTGAAAAATAAAATTTATTTTCCATTAATCTTAAACGTTTAGAGCGCCATACAAACTTTTTAATATTGTATATTTCATGTGATCACATATAAAATTAGTAAGAGTAAGGATCAACTTGAGCTATTTTTAAAAAATAATCTTGTCAACTTTTATCCCGTTTCTAGTCAATCAGAAAAAAACCTGTTGTCAAGGAGGAATTTGTCGAAGAAAGACAATGATGCTACATGGGATATAGTGATTTCATGCGGTTATTGAACTAACCGCAGTTTTCTATAGGTATTTATGTCGGTAAATCGAAAAAATCATCAGTATACACATTCGTCTATGAACACAAAATTCCACTTCTGGAATCTTTGTGGGTAGACAAATAGTTTTTTTCTAAATGCGACTATATCCATTCGACATTGCTGTTATGTACACCAGCCAATGTCCCCATAAAGTGTTTCTCGTAAACGATCAGGTGACCTAATCTGGAAAGATGCTAATACAAAGTTGTTCTGGTTTGGACTATCTTCTTAGTTGTTGGTATGTTTAACATTCTCAAGTTTTTCACTTTGAAAGTGACCAAGATCCTATAGTTATAAAACATCCTACTTACCGATTCATTCTTAATACTCCTTCCCTCATTATATTTAATTTTTTTAATCACAGTCTGAGTCACTTTAACAATCGTTTTTCAACGCAATTAAAACAGACTTACAGACGAGACAATATTTCTGACCTTATTCTCGACAATAATAATGCCAATGAATCCACTAACTTTGACTATTTCATTAAGATTGCTGAACTTGAAACAGGATGACTTAAATAACACTATGTTACTAACAGCAACATCTGTTATTCGCTTAGCTTCGAACCATTAAAAAGAAAACCTGTCGTAATCAACTTCTAATCTCAACAATAGTCACATTTCAGAGTACAGCCGTCAAGCTTCTCATCACAAATTTCCATATATATTTATTGACTCCAGTCACATTGGATATCTCTTCGCAACAAACGTACAATTTGTAGATGTTGCACAGTCACGTTTTCACTAATATTATTTATATAAGCATGTAGATAGTATTTTTAATTCGATTATGTATTGCAACCTTGACATTACTCTCTTGACGCTCATTGGCTCGCCTCCATAGTACACTTTTACCGAAATTTTCGTTTGAAAATTTAACAATGAATGAGTTTAGTTCGATCCAAAAAGCTTAAATACAAATAAAAATAAAAGAATCATCATCTAAGATTATTATTATCTCAGAATAATGGATACAAAATTCTTATGAGATAAATGTTCAAACAACGGATAACCTCGCTGTACATTCATTATCAGATACTTCGGTTAACCTTGGTTCCATGCTAGCCGATTGTTTTGATCAATTTATCTTGACTCTTGAATGAACTATTATGCACTAGATGGTTTGAATATTCATTCGTTGCTAATTGATCTGACAGAGTTTAGTACACGCCTCACCATTTTTGTGTCATTCACACCGTTCATATAGTTATGACTCTATATCTTGTAAACAAAACAGCTCAGAGATAGTAGGTAAACACACTGGAAAGATCTCAGCTATATGGTTATTTTGAAAATGGTGTTAATATATACCAAATCCAAGATCTCTGGATAGAATTTATAGATCTGAATTGATATTTAACAATCAGAGATAATCAACAGTGATCACTGAGAAATACAATACCAAGATTAAAGTGTGGAGACATATTTCAACGACTCTTGAAAAGAATTTTATAAATGTTTACCCACTTTTAATCAGTCAGAAAACAGGTGGGTTTTTTATTTAAATAAATAATGGAACACAAGTAGAATTACAATGTACTTAGTGTTTTTACATGACTTATTATTCAAGGTTAATGAAGGGTTCTTATGATTTGAAATCAAAGCAACTACTATGAAGGTATATATCTGTATGGTTTAAAAGTTTACCACTTACCTATTCCATTTCAACACTTCCTCTACCATATTTTTACTCTCTAGTGACTGCTTCACCAATCTCTACCACTGTATTAACTACCCGCCAATAGTATTGTTTTCATTGAAATTTCTTATTACATTTTCCTGACACATGAACATCAGTGAACACCATTGACTTCTCCTTCCATCGGTAGTGGAAGGTACATAAGCTACTCGTGTTAGTGTGATCCAGTTCGCTACTAAAAACATCTATTACCTATTAGTTACTTTGGAACGAACGAAAACGTAGTCAACTCTTATAGACTAATCTAATAATGAGAAGCTTCTTCTGCGTACATGGTTGATACCGGAATATAACATTGTTACGTTTGACTCGATACTGCATTGACATTATTTCCTCTGATAAGAAAGATTTCAAAACCAATCCTTTGTCTTTTAATCACATCGTTGTAGCATTTCCGTCGAAACTAGAAAGCATATAATTGATAATCAAGATACTTGTTTAAAGTATGCTCCATGGTCTTAAAAACACTTTTGAAGCTTGATTGGATAGTCCCCATACTTCACTTCCATCATTTACAAATTCAATAAAATTCATATTACTACTTGAACATGTATCATTTTGAAGGAAGTTACTATTTAGTTATTCAAGTTTATTTTAATCGCACCACATGATTTCTTCAAAGTTTCCTAATCGACAAATACCAGTTACAGGTCATCACAACATCGAATCGATTATCTTATTACGAACAATATAAAACTAGTATGATAGTTTTTTTAAAATTTACCTTAACAAAATCAAATTTAATGCGAACACTGAACAAAAATTATTGTATAATGTTTTGCTCCCACCGATTATCTTCCTGAGATGACAATTCAATTAATGAAGATGCGTTTACATATGTTATAGGCTTGTTTAGTTCAATTTATTTCACTTAGATACTAAATATCACTGACGCTTAGGATATAAAAACAGAGGCGAAAATCATTTTTGTCATATTTAATTTCTTAGTAGTTGAGATTAAAGTCCAACTTCTGACGTTGTATTTTCTATAAAACAATATTTCTCTTTACAACATTCGTCCAGTATTCGCTGCTTAAATAAAAAGGAAATTCCGAAGTCACTGTCAAGATGTTATATATATGTTTCATGACACAGTAACAAATTACAGCATACTTTATTTGTGATTGTAAGATTTATTAGATTATCAGACCAACGAGCTATTTACCACTCAAGATTAGTGATCGTACAACCAGCCTACAGTGAAAAGCTATTAGGTAGTAAGTATTATTTGAAAACAAACTACTTAAAACTATGATTCCATTCAACTCACAACTGATTAGATCCATACAATAAACTAGTCTCGAATGAATATGGTGTTCGGCGATCCAATGAAATGCTTTTTTTATCTAGAGGCACCAATGCATTCCATTTTCGATTATTTTCCAGTTCAAAATTCAAGTGAGTTGTTATTTATAATATCTTGTAAGATAACATTCCCAAATTTGACTGTTTGATCCGAAATCAGGATTACAAATGGAGTTAGTAATCGTATACTCACAACTCTGAGTAACTTTCAGATGAATTACTCAGTGAAATTATAACCTGAGAAGTCACTCAAAAGAAAGTAAGACGAAAATTTATCCCTGACGATAAATGACGATCGCATCATACAACATAATTCCTATAGTTAGGAATGTGAAATCATTGACCAAGCCCTAAAATCAAACTACTATAGTATCTCAAATTAGAATGGAGAATCTGTCGATTACTGTCTCCTTTTGAATTGTCTCCATCTGACAGCTTTTCTTGAAAAAAAGTAAGTTCAACAACTTATTATAACATACACACACATTATTTCATCAATTCTCTTTAATGAAATTTTATATTTGCCAAAATCAATTTAAAATGCACTTATAAACCAATTGGTAGAAGTATGCTGTACTGACGACCTTGAATTAACCAATCAGAATTAAGATATCACCTCGTCGGTTTTTGACAATATTTAGTTCTTAAAATGCTTTAAATTAATACAAATATACATACTGCGCAACCAAACAGTGAGTATGTTAACGCACTTATGCTAGGTTACAAGAAATACCTGCTCCTAACCAAGATTGTACGTAAAAGTGCTTGGCATAATCCACTTCAGAGTCAATAGTATTTGTGCAGCTAGATACCATTCTCCCACTCTAACTTCTGACTCTAAATATCAACTGGATGTTAATAAAAGGGTTGCAAATTACCGACTGATATAAGTCTTTGGTGAAAACACTAACCCTAATTCATATTCTTAACATATAACTCTAATTTAACTTCTATTACCTAACTCAAATAAACCTTTAGTTATTATAGGTGATGTCAATTGATGACGAAGACTCTACAGGATTATAACCATAACTCACAAATTTGGTACAACTCACAATATGTAAAACTAACCTCATTTCCCTTTGCCATAATGAATGATTTATCATGAATGAACCAATTGTCATATCACTATCATTAATCCACCGTAATTTAATTTCATTTTTACTATTTACTGTTTTACGCTTAAGCCGTGTTTTCTGACTGGCTGATAAGTTGCCCAAGGTCGTCAGCATAGCATAACCTTTATCAATTAATTCTATCAGTGACAATGTTTTATCACAATAAAAGATTATGTATAGTTGTCGAAAGTAAACTGTTATTCGGAACATAAAATAGTATATGTAGATTTTCATATCTATATATTTATACAGACGTATGACGATAATTAATATGGAGAAAAAGTTCTTCATGTATTATGTGATATCCCTTCCAAAATGGTTATATACTATCAGTTATATACTCAAATCAATATATTGTCTAGATGTGTGCAAATTAAGATTTAAAAAAATATCCTTCCATTTATTGTAATCAACCTAAATGTTTTTAAATATGTAGTACAATGATAGGAATCCATTCAAACAAGCACTTACGACTCAGTTGATCGATCAATAAGTGGTCTATGATTGTCCTCTAGGCTAATGTACTCATATATTGGGCCAGTCACAATTAAATGTTTTTAGAGTTATTTTTTATTTCAATTTTATTCTATTTAATTTCCTTATTTCTTTATTTGATTTTTATTTCAAGAATAAATAAAATTAATGAGCTATTTACTTTGATAATTATATTTCTTGACTAACAAGAGACCTTATACCACTTTTCATCACACAAAAAAAGTGCACTGTGACGTCGAATCACCATGACCAGTAACAACATTGTAACGCGGTTGATGATAAATAAGTTTCTGGAAATTTTCAGACTTAGTCAGGTTTTCATAAGAAATGGAATTATCATTCCGGTCAGTATGCTAATAATCAATAGTGGAAGAAACATTCATAAAATGAATGCATATATATATATATATATATTCTGAAAATAATAATTACAGAATTCATACCGATTTACAGGCATCATCGCTCTGATATTGATAGTCATATTAAGTGTAGAGAACAAATGGGATATTACACTGTATGAAGTGTTACACTTCAAAATTTGTCCACGTAGTACATTTTCCACATAGATTGTAGAAACGAGAGGCACCAGTAACATAGTGCATCAATTCATAATGAGTGAACATACTGTTCATATATGAACAGTGCATTTCACGTCATTTCCAGTTTCATAACGGAATCATTATAATCATCTACAACTAGAAGAGATCAAACGAAAACAAAGAGCATAGAACAACAAAAGCAATAATTACTATGATAAGTCTATTGTGATCCATGTGTCAGGTTGTTTATTAATCTACTATTCGAATTGGGTATCATTTCAATTAGTTAACGTTACCAGAGATGGTGTAATTGTAAAGTAGCAACAAGTGGGCAAATCTCATCAGTGGAGTCAATAACAATAATGACTAAACATTTTATGTTTCTATAATCTCACTTGCGGAGTGAGATATACACATAGGTTTAAGCACAATAAGAGCATTTTCACAGAAGAAGTAAGCATCAATATAGAGAACAAATAATGAGAGTGATTTTATTACCAAATAACATAACACAAATAAATCGATCTCATCTGCGGTACCATAGAAAATAAGAATGACTTGAACAGCTGTTGCGGTCCTAGTAACGGTACGCTCTCTTTCAGGGATCGAACCATTGGCTTTTAGGTTTAGCAGTGAACATAAATAATTCAACCAACATGATTGGACTTATCTCTACAGAACTCTTTTAACAATTAACTTAAACAAATGATAATTTAATTTTGATCTCAAAAGAATTCACTACATATCTCGATTTCCTTCAACTTCAATTCGAAAATGAATTCCAAAATAGTTTGGCATTTGATCCTGAAAATGATCAATTTTTTAACACTATAAGCCAATCAATATTTTTTTAAATATTTCTCATTTAAATTTATTCTTAAAATCATTCCTTTTGTTGTCATTGTATTTTATTGTTGAACAAATTTAGTCTGATTCATGATTCTAAACTACTTTACTCTTTCATTAGTTAACCTACAGTATTTCGATTGTTTTTGGCACTAAAAAAATAGTTTATATAATACAAGTTATTGTATACATTGTATATATACTGATACATATATATATATATATATATATATATATATATATATATATATATATATATATATATATATATATATATATATATGAAATATTTGGAACAGTTGAAGGTATTTGGCAGACTAAATATTTAAAAGTAATAAAGAAAAATGAACTTTGAATGGTTTCTGTATGTAAAATAATCATTTAAGCGAAATGGATGGTATTCAAAACAGAGAAAAATAAAGGAACTTGCTAACAATTCAGATATCAACGATCTTGAAAACTAGATAAATGATCATTTTAAGGTTGTGTTCGATTCCCGTCTAGGTCATAGAAAGACACTATTGAAGTGTCCTATACTAAGATAAAACATGTGTCTATTGTTTCCTATTGTTTCAGTGATTTCCTATCTTTAATCAGTCTGTAGTGAACGAAGACTTGGGTGGAGATAACCAATTTTACTGTTTAGTGAAAAATTATAATGCTTTTACAAAATATGAAAACCATACACTAAATGCATAATTTGAGCATTTTCCATCAGTTTTCCTCTACATGCTTCATGATTCTTTCAATTCCGTTGTTATTACGACCACTTTCTGTTTTTTTTTATAGAATCTTACCAGTCTTTTGCAGGCATGCATTCCGCTTACGATTGATGCTACATACTACTTATATCTATCAATGTAAGTAGCATACACTGCAAGTTCACGGTGTAAATAATAGAATTCAACGATCTTTATAGACCTTTTGCACCAATGATACTGATTTATTGATTGTCAACTCCAGTTTAATGAAGCAATAAAACCACTGGAATGCATAACATGTTATTAGGAACATAGGGAACTGTTTTTCAAATTTGCAAGAACTTTGGACTAAATTTGGATGACTAGTAGTTAGGCGTAAGACATTTAAAAGGGAAATTATATTTGTAGAAATTTAATCGATTGAAATTTAAGTAAACCCACTATTTCTTTTGACAATCTGGTCAAACCTTTTTAAAGGAAATATATTCAAACATCGAAATTATCGAATATAAACACATGGTTAACCGGTTAATTGTATACCAAATAAGTCGCTCAATCTAATCAGTTGGTTTATCCGAATATACGATTAGTAGTCAACTTAATTAATATAATAACACAGACTTGCATTTAATTGTTTATTTATCCTCGTTTTATACATACAGTGACATGTTTGATTCATATTATCCATCAAATTGTTTGACATCATCAAAGGCGATATATAGTCAGTGATTTTTTTCTCTTATCAGATCTACGTACATATGAATACAACTGTTATCTTGGTACAATTTTCCCCACTTTTCATACCAACTGTATCATATACACTACAACACATCTCATTTTCAACATTGTTAATATGATTGGATGACTTGTTTAGTATACAATTAACCGGTTAATCATGTTTTTATATTGGATAATTTTGATGTTTGATTATATTTCCGTTAAAAATGTTTAGATAAGATTGTCGAGAGGAACGTCGGATTTACTTAAATTTCAATCGATGAGATTTTTACAAATATAATTTTCCTCCCTAATGTTTGTCAGGTCATTATTATCTACATTTCTGTATCCCCTGTATTGTGAGCTTTGGATGGACCTATTAACTGTCGCCAAACATATTACAATCCCTAAGGTTATCACTAATTAATTATGTACTTTTTCCTCCACCCTCTATCACGTATGGTATGATTGAGTTTATAGTGTGAGTTTTTATTTTGTGTGCGGTGTGATCAGTCATTTCACATACAGTATTTTATGAATTTTCAGTCGTGATTGAATTGGATACAATAGAGAACTGATCTGTTTTGTATTTGTGTCTCCTACTTGGGTACTAGGTCAGAAAGAACTCGAGGACCCATTAACGTTATGACCTTGATTATGGTTCATTTATCGTTATACCAATTCATCTTATAGTTCACCGGCCCTACTGAGCACACAGGTGAGTTAAACGATAACCGGAATCCTGATAAGGCAATATAAAACGAACCATCGATTAGTGACCTCAAGCCATAACAAAGTGTCGTAAAACATGACAGATATGTGATGTACATAACATTGAACTATAGTGGTATCAATACAAGTTAGTTATCAGTAAGATACAAATGATAAATAAATCATACTGAAATGAAATTATAAATTACAATGCAACCAGTGACCATTATTATTATTATTATTATTATTATTCATTGGTCCTTACATAATTTTTTGTAATTTAGGTAAAATAGTCCATACTCAACATTGAGTAACCACTTGTCTTGTATATCGGAATAAAACTTTTAATTGATGACCTTTCTATTTAACTCATGACAGTTTACATTCTGACAATTAAGAGCGATTTTTCTTCAGTTCACTAATTGGAAGCACAAATTTCATTATGGTCAAATGTGAAGTGATCACAAATATTTCCTCCAGATTGATGATCATTCATGATTTTAATTTTTTTTGTTTTAAAGAAAGAGGTTTGTGGTGATCACGTACTTTCACAAGCTGACTATATTTAAGGAATCGTTGAAAAACAGGGAGCATTTAATGTTTATTTTATCTTCGTATGAAACGCTTCAGTAGTATAAACCATTTACCTCTTAAGGGGTGAAAACCAGGACTTCCAGTTTGCGTAACAAGCGCGTTACCATTTAGTCAACGGAGATGGAATCCAGAGGTTTGCATCTTAATTTTCAGTCGATTTGCAATGTAGTGTGATATCATCAAATGATACTAATAAGTTACTAGGAAAACCAAGAATTATTCTGTTTTCTCTTTTGCTAATAAATTGTAGTTCTGAGTAGTAAGTAGACCCATGGTAATTAATTGTTTTATCTTTTACTTTGCTATTTTGTTGTAAGTTTTTGGGGACTTCTTTAGCGTTTAAACAGAAATCTCTTAATAATTTGTTGACTTCCGGGAACAGAAAGGTTTAATATGAGAAAACACCTGTTTCATCACAACTTTGGAAATCATGTTACAGTATGATTTGTCTTTACGTAACGGCGGCAAGTAGTAGATGAGAATTTATTCTCACTCTAACCCTAAAACCTGGGAAAATTCGCCCCAGTCTTAATCAGCTAGAAGTAATTGGCATCCTGGGCGACTGTTTCAATTTATACAGTTAAACGGGCTTCAGTAAAATTTGAACACTTTCTACTGAGTCCATATACAATTTTCATAGAAATGAATGCGTGCTCACATATTTAGTAATCCTGTTATATTTTTCAAAAAAAAATTCAATAATGGTCAGCTAAGCGAATCAATGTACGAAGTCTCACATTCCGGACTGATTTCGGTAAGATAACTGATGAACACCAGATGGCACTGAACAGCTGTTTCGTCTCAATATGGGATTCTTCAGCAGTGCACACCGGTCACTCCGAAGGGAATCGAACCCTTAACCTTAAAAATACTGATTCGACATCCGATAGTTACCATATCTGGCTTAAATTATTTTGTGATATTGTACAACTATTATTCATTACCATCAATAATTTTCAACCGAGATCTCCAGAATGCTAGTAAGAAACTGTGACTAATAAAGTTTAACCATCTAGGATATGGAAAACATATTACCACTGAAAACAGATGATAGTCCCGGATTATCACAAATTGACTGACATCAGACACGTAACCTGTTGGATACCAAATCAGTAGTCTTAAAATCAAGAGTTTGCCGTCAAAACTGAAGTTCTTGGGTTTGACCGACTCTAGGATTGTGGATGAGCGTTGGCGAGGAGTTTTACACTAGGACAAAACAGTTATTCAGTAGACTCTATTTTTTAATTACTATTTAACTAAGATCAGTCGGCGATTCACAGTATGTAATATATATATATATATATATATATATATATATATATATATATAACAACGTTTTACAAATTATCTCATCAACAATTAGATATTAAACTGATTATCCTTTGAAGGAATGACTACTTCCATACTGAGAATACTACAACAAAAACAGACTCACATACACATACACACACCGCACAAGCATAATTCTCCATTTATTGACCTACTTTTAAAAAAAACATACTCTAATAACATGTGATACTCCTTGTTATAACAAAAAAAGAGAGAGAAGAAAAAAAGGGAACAAAAATGTACAACTAGTGAAAAACTTTTACTGAAAGAAATTATTCTGAGAATATCAAAATGAGGAGAAAAGAATCGATGAAGTATACATATTTTCTTTTGTTTAATCAATAAGTAATAAGTGGAGATTTAAAGTAGAACTACCATTAGAAGATGTATAAATTCATTTAGTATTGTTTGTTTGAATCTTCCCATCGATGTGTCAGGACTTAGTGGCCGAGTGGATAACGCGATGGCGTTTGAAGCGAAAGGTACTGGTTTCGACCCCTCAGAGTGAAAATCAACTCTGAGATGCAGGTACATCCAGCTGACGAGTTCCAAACAGTATGAAACGCGCGTCCTGGATTCCACTGCTAGCCACTATCCATCTCTACTTACCATACCATTAGAAGATGTATGCCTAAATACTACTTTGAAAGAATGTGAAATTTATACACAGATATAAGTAAATTCAACCACTGAAAAATGTACAAATTCTAATACTTCATAAATAGCATTAAAGGTTATCATCTGAAGAACGTGTTGTTTTTTGTTTTTTGAAAAAGAAGTTTCCAATGTATGTTGCCAGTTGAATGAACACTGAACACATTGAACAAGATATATGTCAATGTGTTTTTTGAATTATCACTGTCTATTAAATTAACATTAACAAAATATGTAGATTGTATTTATCATAGATCAATCTCATTTATGATACTGTTGAATAATAAGGATCATTAAATAGATGTCCATTTTTAATATAGGACACTTCAGATGCTCTTACAAACAATCCTTATTAGAAGCTGAATTCAATTAGTACAAATTAAACTAAACTTTCAGATACCTTTCCAACAAAATTTAAAAAATATCATAATAAAGTGTCATATGCTAAAGTTTTCTATCTAGAAACAAACATACATGCATGCATACATATACGGTAATATAAATTCATTCAGCTGAAATTCATTAACTGGTAAGTTGTATTGATCGACTTAACCATTGATTTTTGAATAGTTAATTCCTCCACGCTATTTATAAATATATAATATATATATGTAATGAACTTGGACTACCTACTATTTCTGTAGCTAGATGCTCAAGGAGAATTGTTTCTCAACCAGTTAATGGTTTTGATGTATAAGGCTACCTAGTATAATAATCAGACTCCAAGTACCTGAGTTAAACTTATGACCATTACGTCTCTAAGGCAGATAACTATTCCGTTCGCTGACTGATGGTCTGCTACGCCGACAAAAATTGGTTTACAGGAGAAGAGAGACGGTGACTGTAATAGGAAATTTTATACCCAATTATCTCAACCCATAAGAGCGTATGATTATAGACATGTGTAATTGAACCAAAGCACACAAACAATGGTAAAATATATTATATACGTAACATATTCTTCCCGTCATCACACTATATCATATCTCAATACATATATGATTGTAGACATCTGACGAAAATCCAAGAAATAAAATGAATCCCTATAATTCTGCCTCAATTGTTGTTCTTTCGTTATTCAAATTAGCAAAGGTAACGAAATTACATCAAATATATCCTAAAACAGAGAACTTAGAGTACAAAACCAGGGTATAGGGATTATGTTTAAATTACAATAAATTTAGATAATAGTTTACAAATTAAATGAAAACTTGTGATTAAGCGAATAAGGCAGTCATGTATAGTAAATGTTAGTGATTATAGATTAATAATTAAATGAACACTTATGGTTTGCATACATACATCCTATACAGATTGTCTCGATTAACTCATTTTCACATACGTTGATATGAAATAAGTGTAATGTCCAGAAGAACAGTGGAAGCTCTACAATCAAACCATCCGGCTCAGAAAACGAGTCTACCTAGACGGAATGTTGTTAGCAGTGGAATACAGGAGGCGCGTTTGTTTCTACTTGGGTATCGTTATCTAAACGTGCCTTCACTCAGTAGTTGGTTAAATAACACGACGGTGTTTGAAGCGAACTGTACCTGGTTCGAGTCCCATTGTGGACACCAACTCTGTAATAGAGCTACATCCAGTTAACGAAATGTGTTTCCTAAATTCCACTACTAGCCGCATTCCGTCTATTCTATATCTAGTGTTCGCTGTTGTATTTTTTTTATTTTTAAGTACTCTTCCGCGTTTCTTACATCCATCTAAACTTCATTAACTGAACTATATCATATACGTTTTCCCGATTTTATTGTTCATTGTTACTTTATATTGCTCACAGCTGTTGAGAAACTTTGGAATAATATGAAAAAAACTTATTGTATTCTAGAAGTTTGATAGCTTACTCGAACATTCAGGCTAACATTTTTAACTGTTCATTAACGTAAACTTTCCTGTTTTAGATTTGCTTTAATTGAATAATTATGAATAATAACCATACATACTCGTAAGCTCTAACAAAAAGCGTACAACCTAATAAAATGCTAAAGACGGCGAGACTATAATTTATGGACGAACCAGTCAGATAAAAGATAACAGGTCTTGAATTCTAGCACGAAATTTATTCATCTATTTGGCTAAATAGCTTCTTGGCATTATAGCTGATGTCAGTTCTTGATGAAAACTCTTAACCTAGTTCCTAACCCTAACCATCAACTGTAAATCATATAATAATTCCTTACACTGCTTTATAACCCTCATTTAGTTCTAGTTAGTAGGTGGACATTCTCAGGGTCATTTTAGCGACACTTAAAGGTCTTCCATAAATTATAGTCTAACCAAAAAACGTAATTGGACTTGAGTTTGTAAAAATGGGTGAGAAGATATGAACCATTGGAAAATACATATGAGATTTTTTTTAAATAATGACAATTTGAATATGTGCCAAACAGTAATTTGTTATATATTGTATAAATGATAGTGACAAATTCTTTGTTATAACGAAATTTATAGGTAGGTACTACATAAACTGTTATTATTGTCACGTTTAAAATTTTCAAATGTTTTTTTCAGAAACAATACCTGAAATTCTTAAATTCAATTCTTTGAAGGATTGTACGTGTGAACTGCTGTCGAGCAGGGATTCCATACTAGAATAGTTCAATTGTCCCTGACTTGGAATCCGGAAGGGAAGCGGAAAAGAGGAAGGCCAAAGAACACATTACGCCGGGAAATAGAAGCAGATATGAAAAGGATGAATGTTAACTGGAAAGAACTGGAAAGGATTGCCCAGGACAGAGTTGGATGGATAAAGCTGGTGAGCGGCCTATGCTCCCCCACGAGGGGTAACAGGCTTAAATAAGTAAGTAATAGTACAACTGTTCAGTACTTCATGGTTTTCAATGGTTGTCTAACCATATAAAGTCAGTTTATGATGTAAAACTAATGAATATTCAATAAATAACATGGAATGTGATAAAAGGTACACTAATTTATATTAAGATAAAACTATAAAACACAATTAACCTTCAATGTATTCTCTTTTTTTCTACCGTTTAAAATCAGTACCAATGTTTCCTTCTCGTATATTTTGTATTGAACACACTAAATTCACATCTCAGTTTATTTAGCATTTTTTACTATTATTATTACATTATTATTATTATTATTATTATTATTATTATTATTAGTAGTAGTAGTAGTATTTTCTTATGCATTCCTTGTCCATTTCTCGATTCATTGTTCTCTTTCTGGTTCATTTTCATCATTCATTTTACTTTTCTATTGATTTTCTGTCAGCGTGTCTTGGATTTCGTCTTTTAATCTTCTCGCTTTTCTTTTCACTGTTTAACATTAAAAGACTAGTTAACTTCAATCGATATAATAACAATAATAATAATAACAAAACCACATTCATGAGTATTTACTCTAATTCGATTGGCAGGATAGAATACGGAAGAAAAAAAAGGTGATAACAACAGTAACTGATTGACGACAATCACTATAATAAGAACAAAGATAGATAATATCGATAATCAATTTAGACTGAGGTTCAAGTAATTTGTTATATCTAGCAGTTTCTGTCAAATTTCTATTTATTTAATGGGTAAGTGCTTGATATTGGATTGTAATTCTCCTCAAAGGTAAAATCAATAATGCAAATTTAAGGTTTTTGCTCAAAGTTCAGAAACGACGTATAATGTTTGGTAAAAATATCTTTGTTTAGTAGTCAGAAGGTTTAAAATGAACGCAGAATTCGATTTATTTACCATCACAATGTAAATATGGTTGTGTTAAATATATCGAATCCTCAGTTCTTTCTCCATAGATTGTACAGGACAGGCAAATAGACACTATCCATAAATCATAACCCTTAACCCTTAAGGCTGAGAAAAACATTAACCTAGTGGCATTACATTTTAAAGACAAACTAATCCGAGAGCGCCACTTGTATTTTTATGCAAAATACATTCATCCGCATGATTGTAGAGCACTTTCACAACATAATCGATGTTAGTTTCTGATGCAACCTCTAACCTACACCTAACACTAACTAGGAACAGACAGAGGAACCTGTGGAGGACTATAACAGATACGTTATTTGCAATGTTGTTAAAAAGTATGATAATGAGAAATGAGAAGGGAAAATATAATGTTTGTGTAACTTTAATGGATAAATTAGTTTACGTGGATTGTTTTATGGATTAAAATCAGTGATTTAATGGCATGTTTATATATAGATTTAATTGTAATTGATCATTTTTATTATATTTTACTACTACTACTCACAAATTATAACTGACTAATTATAAATCTGTTACGTATGATTGTATCAAGAATTTTCTAGTTGAGTATCTATTAGGATTTACTAGTTGAGCTGCATTGTAATCTTGTATTGTGCATGTGAGTTATAGACCTACACAATAAAATGTGAAGTTGTGACTACTCAACTGGCTTTATCGTGGTTCCGATTGAAGGTTTGGGAATTCAGGAAGGAAATATAGAAACTGGGTAACCTATCGATCGTATGAAAGGATTCAGTGATAGGATTACTGAATTTATCATCAATAATGGCGTTGGTAAATGCCTAACCACTCAGTCAACATGTGTTTTCCAGCTTATCTAAACAACACATTGTGATAGATGTCATCAGTGCCACTAATTCCTAACCAATCATAATCTCACCTAATATACATGATGTTATAATTTAGGATTATTGAAACTTAAGTAAACTATATCAGACATAGCCTTAAGCAATTTGCCAGCCAATCAGTAAATGGTGTTTAGATGTACAGCAGTTTATAACAAAAAGCAAATAGAATGAAGATAGATAGTCAGTTTCAATAGTAATTGGTGAACGTAAGACGTTGAGGTTAGGAGTTTTCGAGTTTAAAGTTGTGATTAGGATATATAATCTGCACCACGAGCAGGTATTCCTTGTTAAATAGCTTGCACACCATATTACATTCGTTTTATGATTGTATAAAAGATATTTTCAACGATTTTAAACATTTTAGAAGCCAGTCATAGGCCATTTTTACTAATGTTTTTAATATGATCTATTCTACTCTCCATTGTGTTTTTAATTTCAAACAAAATCTAGTGGATGATATTTTAAACCTCACTAGTCTTCTGAGGGTCATCCGTACAGCACAATTTTATCAAAGTTTCTTATATTTCACAACTGCAATCACTAAAAATCATTGATCAGTATTTTCTAGGGTTTGTATTCTTCTGTTGATGATATTTGAGAGTGGATTTATAATCAGTCTTCGTTGTTTTAAACAGGATCCGTGGGTGGAGCCTTCCATAATACAATCAATTTGTAGTAACAGGAAATGATGAGGCATTCATTCAAGAAATATATACGTCAGTCAATTCAATCCTGAATATCAGCAATGGGGAAATATAAACATCACCAATAAACAACTGACATATCATCCTTATTGAACAAGATTTTTCCTATCTGAACTCAGTAGTTTAGAGTATAATCCATTGATGTTTGAAGCAAGAGGAACAGAATTCGAGTGTACATAAAACGTACATAATAAAAGTTAATTCCAGCTGATAAGTTTCGAAATAACACAAAGCATATATCCTTTATTCCTTTACTAACCACTAACTAGAAATATAATGAACAACTTTCTCAAACTTATTGTATTCACTGTGAATCTTTGACTTTTGTTACTGTTTTTCGGATAACCGTTAAATTTTTCATCATAATAAACATTAGGTAAGCAAAAATGTGGACAACTTTATTTCAATTATCAAACCAGCTTAAAGTCTATATTTCAAACTCTTACAAGAAATATGCATTATATTCGTCATAGACTGGTCGCTGTTGAAGAAGTGTGCCGTTATAAACCACGGAGCTTCGAACATCTTTTCCATATCCAAGGATGGAACTACTTAGAAGTGCTCACACGAAACATTGTCAGAAATATAACTCAAATCCTTCAAATCTTGCAACGAGCATTCACCCATTAAAACCACTGTGTTGGTTAAATGTCTCAGCCATAGAATCAAGCTATTATGTTCTGAGGACAGTGTTGAGAGTGAAATAGACATACTAAAAAATACATTGCGAAAGAATGGCTACCCGGATAAGTTCGTTAAGAAATACCTAGTAGAAAATACTGTTAAAATAAGAAGAAATTGTGAAACAGTGAGTAAAAAAACCTTGTATCTGAAACTGGACTTCAAAGGTGACATAGCGGGTGATATTCTAACACGCCGACTGAAAAGATCGATTGAAAGGACGTTCTACGCCGCCAAGCTACACGTCACTTTCTCAACTAAACCAGTACTCACGCAATTAATTAAGGATAAGTTACCGAAGATGGGCTCTTCCATGTGTGTATACCAATTCAACTGCTCCTGTGGAGCTAGTTACATAGGCCGTACTCAGAGGGCTTTATCCCTGCGTATTCGTGAACATGTACCAGCATGGTTGGGAAAAGGAGTCACTAAATCCATTAACAGCGCCATCCTTTCTCACTTGGTAGACAGTGAACATCATATCAAAATAGAGGAAGCCTTCTCTGTTTTATATCAAGTTCCGAAAACTCTTCCTCAAAGAGCTAGATTACGATTACTTTACATAGCCGAAGTTATCTGGATCAACTCCAGAAAGCCAAACTTATGCATCCAGAAAAAGTATATCCAGCCACTATGTTTACCTTGGCCTACGACTGGATCACCGGATTCCTAAACTAAATATTATAAACCTCCCCCGTTTTTTTTCTTTTCTTCCTTTTTTGTTGATCACCTCTATCTTACTCTTCACATCCATCATTCCCAACTCCTTTATCGTAATTATCTTGATAACATCCCCTTTTATTACATATTATATTCACACAACAATCTTATTATTATTACTATTTATCATTATTATCTCTATGGGCAAAATGAAATTCTCCTACTATGCACTTTATTCACACAATTTTTTGCATTTTCATTTTTTCTAAATTACTATTATATCAATTGTGACTAGACACTTGATTACAAATCACTTTGACCTTTATTAAATGACCTTTCTAATTTACAAATAATACAATTTTGAAGTATATATATGTCGTAACAGATGCAAACGTTCACCATTTTTTAACATATAACATTGTCAAATTCATTAATACATGCCTCATTTTTGGCCTTTGTAAAATATTATAATAATTATGGACTTATAACTGTAGAGCCTGATGATGAAGTTATTGAAAACAATTGTTCGCTCAAATATTGTTCATTTTTGAATTATCTATGGGGATTTTTAAACTACTAAAATTCATTCGTATTAACCTCTAAAAATTAGAATTGAGCTACTAGAATTTCTCAACAAGTATTCAATAGCTGATTTTATTGACATTGGATTTGATTGTTTACAAAGACAGTGTAGTCACATTCATAGATCAATCAGCTCAGAGAACACAACTTCATGAATGTCTTCTTTCTGAGTTACAAATCTTATTAAATGAAAGCTTGTATTGGACTGAATATCTGATCACAAGTGTATAACAGTAGATTTCATTAGTATTTTGCATATGAAGGCTACAGAACACAATTATAAGCACTTTATAAATGAATATACTAATACTAACACTAATAACAATAGTAATAATGATAATAAGTTATTAAAACTATGAGAATTCTACAGTCTCCACAAATCCCCATATTAATAATAAACGTGTACCCACTAGTGACATCCTTCAAGATGCAACATCTGGAGTTCTTACGCAAATCTATGACTAGTGGAGTTCAATCATATCGAGTGTGAGACAGTTATCCACTATAAACAATGAAAGATAGTTACGCAATATCTCGATTTGATTGGAATTAGACATGTACACAAGTGGATGCTAACTCAGTAGTCTAGAAGTTAAGAGTTCGTGGTCGAAACCAAATATTCTACCCATGGCGGTATCGCGGACGTGCATCACCGTAAAGCCCTATATAAAGACGAAATTACCGTCCAGTGCTTCCAGGTTTCCAATGGTGGTCTAGTTTATATCTACTCATGAATTCAACTATTGAAATAATATTAGTGTTTGACTTTTATCACTAAGAAAAACAACATATTATTGAAAGATGTCATATGTGGGCACACTTTTACGACATAGTTAACAAATGACTTAGAAATACAACCTTAAATATGTATTTATAGTTTTAATCAAGCAGAAAAATCATGTGAAACTATCATTTGATAAAAATACAATTTTTTTTTATCAAGCAATCAGATTTAAAATAGAGGCTGTTTGGATTTTGCGTGAAATCCATTTTTAAGACGGTTAACTTAAAAGTAGTTTAATCTAGTTTAAAGCATTTAGTTCCTTTGATAAGTTTGTATAGAAGAATAAGAAGACGAAAATGAACACATGGTTCCAATAATCTTTGTAATCTAGTTTAAATTAAATCATACTTCACTGTATGTCTAGATAACCTTTTTATGCTAGTAAGTACATTTTTTTAATATCAGTGACATTAACTTGGTTTTACTATAGTATAAATTCCAGAATTCGGATAAATAGAACCCATCTGCTCTGTTATTATCACATAGTGATTACAACAAATCTATGAATTAAATTATTTTTGTTACAGGATGAGATGGTAATCCTGACTGAATATCATTAACATTATCTTGTATAACACCAACCGAGATTTTAAAAGATCATGACTTTATCATCATAACATAGACAAGTACATCAAATCTTTAGTAATCCATAATCCCTAAATAACTCATAATATATCACCAACTGAAACTGTTTGTTAATAATAGTTAAAACAACTGTCAGATTAGTCGACTTAAGGTTCATTCAAAGGTGTTACTTGATATACTCTTACGTTATATATATATGTCCAATGTGTATAGATCAAGTTACAATCAGATGAAGAAATAACTCCTACTTAACCGAATACTTTTTTTAATCTTAAAAAAATCATTTTACGAAATAGTTATTTGATTCGTCGATACAAAACTAGAGATGGTATATGGCATTGATTATTGACTATTAGTTCTCAATTATACAGATTAATTATATATGTTCAATTTAATTTCAAAGGATTTGATTGGCTTATAATTATGAGGATAAAAACAATTTTTTGTTGTTGATTAAATGAAGCTTTTGATTGGATAAAAAAATCTCTATTTTCTACTTATTTATTTTAAAAAACATAATGATGCCAAAACTCGGTTTTATTGTGAACTTCAACGAATATTATTAAATATTATTCTAGTCAATGTTAATTTCCGGAAGCAATAAGTTCTATGTGATTAAATATCAAGTATAGTTTGTTTTGATGTTAAGTGTTTGGAAGAAATTCAGAAGAAATACTCTTCATGCTAGTGAGCATTCAGTTTTTGATATATTTAGTTTATATATACGAAGATGAATAGAAAGTACTTCAGTATCAATTTCCTCAATCTGATACACCTAAGAGTTGACATAACATATAGTTAGTTACGTATCTTCAGTTTAAGGCATATTTTCTATCTATAGTTAGAGACCTTGAGTGACATGGCTCAAAATCGTTTGCGATGGCGAAATTGCATCCACTCTTTGTGTTCTCTCAAATTCTAATCTTCTGAATTCTTCATGTCTCTATCTTTTTTCTCTTTCCAAATTTATTTCATTGGATTATACTCCTTCAATAACATCTTCAAACCCTAATCTTTCACATTAATGCTTATACTCCTACTACTTCTACCACTTTGGGATTTGAATCGACAACTGCATCTCTGTGTTAATTTGGTATGGCAACTCGAACTGATGTACGTACGTACGAAGTTCTACGTTGTGACTGACTGAGTGACTGACCAAGGCATATTTTCTAGACAGTGTTTGTGGAGAATTTTCAGATTAAAGGTTAGCTTTCATCATGGATTAATATCAGATAAAGAAATGTTTAAAACCAAAAAGAAGAACTGAACATCTAATTCATCCTAGTTTGGAACTATTCATTTGTGAGCATGCAAAGTTTCACCAAGTATTGTATCTAGAACCATCAAGTTTCATAGAGAGCTCAGCACCTATTTTGGAAATTGTACTACAGAGGCAACACTTGATTAAATATTTGTGAAAATTTAGTTATTTTAAGAGTACTTTTGGTGAAGTAGTTTTGTTGAGATCTGTTTATTTTCGAGTAGAATTCGTTCGAGATTGACTAGAGTTGATGCATTATTATTGAAAGCTTGGTGACAACGGACAACCGTTTCGTTCTAGTAAAGGTCACCTCTGAAGTAGACATTTATGAGCCTAGCCGTCTTAATGCGACTTAGTTCGTATCCAATAAGATATATTTCTAATTTCGATCGATTCATGGTACAGTGACAATCTTCTAACTTCTTTTGGTTTCTAACCTCTGATACGGTTGAATCCCATCAGTTACTATTTGAATACTAACAACCGGAGAACAAATGAAAACCAATAATCGTAAAATAATGTCAATATTATTAGTTTGATTTCTAAGATAATGAATGCTCACTATTTAAAGGCTTTTCAACCGGAAAAAACTAACTACCGTCCACTAGTCTTCACTAATTATTAGTTTCCTAATTTATGTCAACCTACGTTGAAGGCTATTCTAATACTACAGAAATTTCATCAAATTACTACATTGGATAGTAACATGATTTTATATCTTTTATGTCTATTTCACATTGTACAAAATATAAATGAAGTGAACCTTTTGCAATGATAATATACGTAGAAAACAGGTCTTCTATTCAGAAGAAATCGTCATCACGTATAATTTCTAAACAAAGAATGTAATCCTTGATTCACTAGAAAAAATTCTTTCAGTTATTACTCATAACATTCTTTTCAGATTGTAACTAAATTAATGCGGGTTACCGTAAATTGGATGGATATAATGCATAAATACACGACACGACGAAAATAATCTGTTTCTATTAACTTAAACTGATAAGGCTAATTATTTATTTCTTTTTACTTAGACCAACGGGATATTATGCGGGTTAGATTATCATTATTATTATTATTAATATCATCATTGTTATTAGTATCAGCATTAGTGTTGGTATTAATAGTAGCAGTAGTGTCCTTGTTGCCACTATTGTTAACATTTCTATCTGGTTGTCAAGTCCTATGTGCAAACAGTTTATGGTTCGACACAGATCAGTCACAAAATAAATTACTGATAATCAGATATATATATATATAGACAGGTATTTGTATGATTGATTACAATAAAATGGACTAGGTTGTAAACGTTTAGCAACCCATCTGCTTGCATATATATATATATATATATATATATATATATATATATATATATATATATATATATATAAACGAAGATCAATTTACGCTCACTCGACCACTTACTCGTTAATTAATTAGGCAACCACTGCCAGCATTATTACAGAAGCGGATGGTAATTAAGTTTAGTGTAAAAGAACACAAAAATTAAACTTATGTGTACTGCTGATATAAACCAACATGGTGTGAAATGCAAAGAAATTATTATTATTACTATTACTATTATTAGTATTACTGCCCATAATTGCAACGTTGTCTACTTTTGCAAGTCCAAATTTGTACTTGTAAAATTTACTTATTAATTATATTTTGATAAAGAAAAAAGGCAATGATTATGATATAGGATAGATGAAACGTGACTAGCAGTGGAATTTAGGAAGCTCATTTCGTCAACTGGTTGTACCTTCATTCCATAGTTAGTGTTCATAATGGGACTCGAACCAGGTACGGTCCGCTTCAAACTCCGTCGCGTTATTTACTCAACTACTTATTGAAGATACGTTTAGATAATGATTCCTAAATAGAACAAAACGTGCATCCTGTGTTACACTGTTAACCACATTCCATTTCTTCTATCTCATAATCATTGACTTTTTAGTAGTGTTGCATGATTCCTTTCGATATCGATCGGTTTCAGTCCTTAATAGCAACAACAGGAAAATACCAATGCTTAAACATACGTTCATACCAGAAGAACAAGTAGCTGGTTGTCTGGACACAGTGGCTTACTAGATAGTACACTAGTGTATGAAATTAGAGGCACTGGGTTTGAGTCCCGGCGTGAACACCAACACTTGGATTTCACTGCTGGACAATATCCACTTTTAATTAAATACTTGTAACCTAGTAGCAAAATCGAGACAATCCACTTAGGATATGCATATGTCAAATGAGACTGATCAAAACTTAGTCCATAATATCAACAGTGGGAAGATTCAAACACCTACAAATAAATAGTGAAACAAAAGGATAGTTTAATAACGATGAAATATTCCGTACCTAAACAGTATTACTCTGTTTTAAATTGTTAAAATGACCTAGATACTTGATTATCAAACATTAATTATTGAATTCTGTTCAATATATATTGTCATGTATAATTGACACATTGAACGTGAAATATGTATTTGATAAATCAATTGTAATCATATAATGGAACAATTCTACAAACAATATTTATGCTGTTTTATAAAGTATACGGAATATTTTTATAGCTCTATTAATTCTCTACCCTATAGAGTTTAGATATATCTCAAAATGATGATAAAACTTTATAAAATATATCGATCCTCTTAACGATATTGTATTCTCTAACATAAATGGTTTAATTATGAGGGTTATATATATAAAGCTAGGTAACTTGTGTTTGAATCTCATAGGGGTATCAGTCCTTTCAGGATTGAGGATACCTCTTGATGATAAGTTTCAGTTAGGATAAAACCTGGATCTAGCATAGCCTCCTACCGACTATCTTCAATGAGAAAACAATCATAGAAACGGCTTTTAAATTGTAAGCACTTGTAATTGAATTTTTAAAAAATAATATTGAGAAATACAATAAAATCCCTACAATTGAATTATTCAAAGTGAAGATCTTCGAACTTTCAGGGTAGATTTTAGATGGTCTAGATTATTTTCCCTGGTTAGCACTTTTCTAGTAAGGTTTTACCTTACGGAATGCAGTTTTTAACCCCGCGATTAACTATCCTTTTCCATACAAGCTCCAGACTGGCAGTAACCCTAGAAGGGCTATTGGCGGAGTTGTTAAGTCCCATTCTTAAACATTAAGTTCTGATGAAGAAGGATCATGAACACTGCTTTAATTTAACGGTGGCATTCTTCATAAATCGACCTTACTTGAAGTGCCAGTGAAAAATAGAGAGTATTGGTCAACTGTTTCTTCACAGTACAAAATTACTTAGTGGTTTGCATCCATTGTAGTGGACGTTAGTCACAAAGATGTTTCTAAGTAGTGTGTAGCTGGACTTGGTACCGAAGTTAGAACAGTCGTGAAAACTTTCAGTGCTTCAGAAGCACAGCCTTTGAAGCACACTTGGAGAGTAGACGGGAAGAGAGTTTAGATTGCAGAAAACACCAAAAGATGAAAATGGACGATTGAAGGCTATGTATATGTATTATCTAAATACTTTGTAACTTTTCCCAATAAAAACACATTTCCTCTACCTATTGTCATATTTTACACCATCACCTCTTTAGAAACCGAACCCAGTACCTTCATTTCTTACAGAGAGAATGTAATAAGCCAAATCACTATATTGGAATCCATTTGTATGCACTGTCGACTTTGATCTATTCAACAATTATCCAATATCATATTCCAATCCTGACATATCTGAAGTTTGTTCATCTGTTCATAACTAATCTGTGAAAATGTTACTAATAAAATGTGATTAAATTTCTTTTACTTTAAATGAAATTATAACTCTATGAAAAATGAAATTAAAAGAAAAACTAATACTAAAACACACAAGTGAACTAAGTCACAATCTAATTATTTAGTTTGATATCAATAATCACCTTAAAGGTTAAATATAAAGTTTAGTAACAATAATCAACTCACACATTTTGTTCATGATAATTCTATCTATTCACTCAATTGATTTGTAAAGTGTTTTTAGTTCAATTTAAATATATTTTTTTCAAAAGTAAATGATATAGCCTAATTATTTTAGTTTATCCGTGGATCGTAATATCAATGTATCATGTCATATATGATTGTATTTGTACACCGCTGAGGAGAACCACACCATGATAGAACAATTATTTAGTGTTCCTTGAGTTTTGAAGGATTACCTAACTGAATTGTTGATTATTAATAAAAACTAACGTCAAATTAAATATTTAACTAATTATAATTTAATGAGTATCAAATGAATATCAATTGGCTCACGCTTTCAACTATGAAAATACTGAAATATCCACCAAACCCCTTCTGATTATAATCATATGTTCACAAGTGACTGATTTCAAGATATATTTCCTGGATTTCTAGTGAGAAGCAGTGACCAGTGGAGTTCAACCACGTCTGTTGTGAGATAGGAACTCACTGAAGACAATTGGTGAACGGTTGCTCAACTTCATGGATTGGCTGAAGGTAGACATTAACACCATTGGATGCCGGTTCAGTGGTCTATCAGTTAAGTGCTCTGGCGCCAGACGGGATCGTTGACGCGCACCGCCGAGGAGTCACACAATAGGACGAAACGGCCGTCCAGTGCTCCCAGGTTTCCCTTGGTGGTCTAGCTTCAATTGACTCATGCTTTCAACTATGAAAATTACAAATTGTTCAATTCAACTAAGGGTAATTAGTGTATATCGAGATAACCAAATTCATATCGTTTGTTTATTTGTCGAAATTCTCTTAGGTGAAATCAAAGAATCAAAAACATACATTAATTCGAGTAGAGTTCCTGGTCAATTCTACTTTAAATTTTAACTCAGTAATTATAGACTAAAAGCTATGAAAGTCTATAGATAACCGAAATATCCAATATTTATGGTAGCTTTTATTTAAAATCAACTGTTTCCTATTTAGTTAATGTTAATTAACCAGTAAGATATTTTCTATACATTAAAATCAAATGGAATGAGATATGGAGAATAATGGATTGATAAATAATAAAACTAAATAAGATCACCTTTTGTAGACAACTCATTCGTGTAAAAGATTGAACTAACATATATTTTTATTCTAGCTCTGTCAGAAAAGTGCTTAACCAGAAATTCAACAGTTTCTTATCTTACATCATTTTATGTCACTTGTATGAACAATAAACATGAACCGTGTTTTTCGTTCTGAGAAATGTTTAGTTGAAAATTGGTTGAAGTTAGACGTTAACATCACTGAACACCAGCTCAGTGGTCTAGAGGTTGGGCTTTCGCGAGCAAGACCAATGGTCCTGGATTCGATCCTGCGTGTGGGGTCATGGATGTTCACTGCGGAGGGGTCCTATATTAGGACGAGATAGCTGTCCAGTGATCTCGGGTTTTTAATGATGTTCTAACGTTGATCGATTCATGATCTTAATCAGAAAATAAAGAAATTTTTCCATATATTATCATCATCACAAATGTTATCTTAAAAATAATAATAAATCAGTCAGATAAATATTTACCAAATCTAACATTGGCATCAAAATATATTTTCATGCCATTTATTCTTATCAAAAAGACTGTTAGTTCTTTTGCCAAAAATAGTTACTATCTCTAGGTCATCCATATACTAAATGGGTTTTTTTCAATGCCGAAAAGATCATGAGACTTCCAAAATAGGTTAGTACATATGTACGATAGATATTCTTAATATTATTACAAATAAATACGAGATGAAAAGATTATCTTTCTTCTTTTTTTTGATTTTCACATTTCATTTTCTATTCTCTAATGATGATGTGTGAATCCAAGATAAAATTTAAAAGTCGGTTTCTAGTAAACATTATTGTGTTTATTTTCATATTTTGTTTCTATGCCATCTTGATCTAATCGACTCAATTCCTTTTAGGTAGATTATAGTTAATTCCAAGATTTCTACAATATATTATTACTGGGTAAATACAGAAAATTAACTCTACTTTTTTATAACCATACACATATAAGATCTTTATGAAAATTTCAGTGAAACAATCATTAATACTACTGTCATTCATTTGCATATTTCTTTCGAAAAATACATTGGACTACAAATTGTTTTCATTGATTAAGTCTATAGTTTAGACTGAATCTTAACTTTTCACATATGTCAAATAAATTTTTACTGAGATCATGAACCGATCAATTTTAGACTACCATTTAAAACTTGGAAGCACTGGATGACTGTTTCGTTCTGGTATAGAACTCTTCAACAGTACTCATCCACGATTTGAGACTCGGGAATCGAATCCAAGATCTTCGATTTCGAGAGCAAACTCTTAACCTCTAGATCAATGGGTCGGCATTCAACGGTGTTAATGTCCGCTCGAGACTAAAAGTCCTGGGTCCGAGTCCCGCTCTCTGGGTCGCGGATGCTCACTAACGAGGAGTCTCACACTAGAATGAAACAGTCCTCTAGTGCCTCCAGGTTTTCAATGGTCGGTTCATGATCTCAATAAAATCTCAGCACTCTCCACAACCCTGTACTGATAATTTCAAATATTATTCACTTTCATTTCCAATTATCAGAAACGACAAATTTCAATCAATAATACAAAGTAGTATTGTCAATTATAAAACACATTTATGTCAAAGATAAATTGCTTAGTTGTCTTCTTGTGAAATCTTTTTAATAGTATTTTTAAGTAGATAAATAAGTCGTGATATATATTTCAGTTATAGAGAATGAAAATTGGTCAATGATCTGTTAATTTTGACCTGATAGTGTCCTAATTATTGAGAGTTTCAAAGAATACTGATAATAATAATCTATCATTTAGTTAAACAGTCTTAAGAAGATTAATTTAATTTTCTAGGGAATCGATTTCAAAGATTAATATTACTTGATAAATCACTGAAACAGTTACCTATCACAGTCTTGCACAACTTATGGGTAATAAATCTGAATGTACACTCAGTTGACTACTGAGTAAAAATCAATGTATTGTTCGTATCGTTTTTCAGTCTTGATTGAATTCTGTCACTCCGGTTGCAATGTAGTCACTAGTCTAAGTAATTTGAAGTCAAATTCATTATGTTTGATGCTAGATGTTTGGAGGTAGTAAACAGAAAACCATGCTTGACCTAGATGTCGTGCTGGCAGGTAAGGTATATCTGTTACCTTTAGAGAACTCGTGCCTCATGTGGGATTCGAACCCATATCACCGAAGTAACAGACAAACATGACATTGTTCATTACTCAGTGATCAGTCTGTTGTAGATATCTCAGTATTACAAGAATCCAGTTGCAGCCTAAACAGTTCGGTAGCAATATATCAGTATGTGGGGTTAAATAAACAAGGTTCTATTCCTACAGATAATATCATTTTCCTCGGTTTTTGAGGTACGCCTTTCTGATGAGTCCCAACTAACATTAAACCAAGGTCGAGGATTTCCTGAAAACTACATTTAATTACCTAGAATATGTCATCAAATGCAGTGATCGTCTTTAATACATAACACTATGGTTAGATGAGATTGACAATATACCCTAAACCTAAATTTCGTGCAAGTTGGCCCTTATCGGTCAAATATACCTGTAATATTTAAGAAATCGTTGTTTCCTGTCAGATTTGAATCCACTTCAGTCAGTATCACAGTTAAAGAACTAATAATGTTTCCAAGCGAATGACTTAAATTCATCATTATCCTAATTATATAAATTGTTAAGGATAAAGAACTCGGCAAGCATTATATCAGTTAATATTCCTTGTCCAACTAATCACATTTAGAGTTTTGAGTACAATACATAGTTGTCTTCATCCTTATATTTTATAGTCTTACTACAAGCAAGATCAAACACTTAGTCATTATTAATATCAAGTTTTCTAAAAATAAATGTATAATAAGAAAGTATCTATGTATCTTTTGTTTACTTCTTCTCGTATTATTACTCTTGATTTGAAAGTACAATCCTATTATCATATTCATTTAATATATAGATAATTTTTTATAATGAACAATTGTTTGGAATTTTATTTGCTTCTTCTTATAGTTCAATTTTATGTTTAGATTGTACACTTAAGCAATCCATTAAAGTTTCAAGGGAATCTTTAGTCAAGTTTAATTGTTTTGTAAATTGAACCGACAACTGAAACCAGACAGTTGTGATTAAATGCCCAAACTTGTAAACTAATCTAATCATCACTGTCATGTCTGAGGAATATTTAACTGGAAATTTGTATCTTAGGTTTGTAGTAATTCCCCTAGGTGTAATAATTGTTAAATAGCCAATAAGTGTAAGTAAACTCAAATATATGACGAGTGTGTTCATGTATCATTTCGATTCATTTCCGGGGTTAAATAAATTCATATCAGAAGTCTTTGGATTTTCACTATGAATCACTGGATGCATGATTTTCAATATTAACCACAAGTCAGTTAGCATTTAGCAGACATAAACAAATTAACTTGACTGGAATTTACAAATGGTTTAAGTTATCTCAGTTTATTTCATTACAATTACTTATTTCTGTTGTATTTGTTGGCAAGTGCTTGATTTCCTAAATATCCGACCAGAATACGACTTTTTAATTATTTTCAATTTGAATTTCTAAATTAGGTGCTGCCGAACTCGCGCCTTAACTGACTAGTTACCATGGCTACCCTTAGAAAAAAGTTTTTTCTTATGCATTGCTGTCAGTTGGAACGACGAGAAATGACATTTTATTTTATTTAAAAAAAATTATGGGCGTTGAGTCAAGAGTTATCGAAGTAGCATACCATAATTCCAGTTAGAGATTTATTGAGTTACATCCACCCATCAAAAGTTAAATATTTCGATTTGCGTAGAATACCGAGCCGGGTCATAATATTGGTTAAGTTTCCTAATTTATCTTTGTCATACATTTTGTTCAGCAATATTGAATAATTATTTTACGATGGGGAAATGTGTATACTTTGCATTTCTAATCGATTAAATGCGCTAGATAAGATTATAAATGCATCATTTACAGTAGTATCAAGTACTTAATATGTTGAAACAACTATTTCTGTTAAACCATGGCCACATCTTTCTTATACACCAACTGATTATTTTATCAAGTTTTCGATTGTCGCATCTCTTCTTTCACTATCTCATCTGATCAAAAGATACTACATTAAATTATTCTTAAAATTAAATTTCTTGACTTCAGTCACTGTCCTCGTATACCTTTGCATTCAACTAGAAATTGACCGAAAACTCAGAGCATGATACAATCTGTAAACTATGAATACATCCCAGCTGACCTCATGCTATTCGAAGTTTATCATATTTCAAAAACTGCACATCTAGGTATACGTTCATATCAGACAGTGATTAGTGACCAGTCAAAATATTATATTCTGTCCATTTAATAATTTCGACAGATTTCAGCAGAGATTCAATGAGTAGTCTATAATCATATCCAACCACTACATAAAATGTTAATAATCTTTATATGTTTGTAGGTATCATTACCAAGTTTTGATTTGATAATTTTATTCTCTGAAGAAGTGGCTTACACTAAGTCACGAAACGTCAGAAAATCTAATTTTTCTACTCATTGGGATATTACAAATATATTATTTATTTAATCTTTATACGTATTCTGTATCACTCCAAGTTCTTAACATGATTAAAATGTGACTAACTGGTCATATGAGCTGGACTGCCTACAACATTTTTACGTTTGGGAAAAAAACACTTCGATCATATTGTCTATCTTTTTGAAGCTATCATCATGTCAGATTTATTTACCACATTTTTATTGTATATATATATATATAGTTCTTGCTAGTTGTAAAGTGACTAACTGTGAAATCCATGACAAATGTCTTATTAGCAAGTCGTCAGTTTGATCTACCTGATCCTCTGTATGGATGTTTACACTGAGTCTTTAAACGTCGTTGTGTTATTCACTGTGTCATTGAGTTCAGTTAGTCACTAACTTGTTGAAAGTGTATGGATTTTAGTTTGTAGGGAATCGTATTTTTCGTTATTGATGTTAATGACAGAGGTTCGAATATACCAAGTAGCATCCATGTGTTGGAGATTACAGATACTCCTACATGAACATAGTGATCTCCGGTGCTGTTAAATGTATGAGGTCGGTTGCATTTATTGGATGTCCATGAGGTGGAACGATGCTTCTCCTGGAGGAACCCAGAGAAGAAATAGCATTAAGTGGTCTTGGTGACCTGGGATCTTGAATGAGAAACTTTTTAAGTTCATTCACACACGGGATTTTTGTGAGTACTAGATATGCTGGCTTCCATTTTTAAGTCTAACGTTGAGGACAGTAATTTGTGGCTCAAAGTGAAGTGTAGTATCTCCAAGGTCGACCTTTTTTTCAACCCTCCGTCTTGAGAAGTTAGAAACATCTTAGACACTGGTTGTCTGAAGGAAACAACCTATTGGTGTCATAAACCTACACAAAAGGTGATACAACTCCGCCGTCAGACCTTGAGTTCTTGCTTTTAGTGTTACTGTCCTTCAACAAACGTACCTAGGATGGTAGGACCAAGTGGCAGAAACGAATATTCCACACAAAATACCTCAATCGGACCACCGTAATATGCAAGTTCTACTCCACATCAAAGCAGCAGCAACGGTTGGGAATACTCTTTGTTGATAAATACCAACTAACAACTCAGATCGTTTTTCCAGTCCATTGCCTCCAAGCAAGTACACCTCAATGTTGAACCATTTAGACTAGTGATTATATTGTAACTTGATAGAATTAGATCAAAAATAGGGTCTAAACAGTATGACATGAAATACCACTAAGTAATCAATTGCAATAATTTCTTAGATGAATTCGATTGGTTTTTAGTACATAGTAAGTTGTCAATCATTGGAGGTTTCATCATAACGGAAAAAAAAGCAAAGACCGCAGATAAAGATTTATTATGCAACAAAAAATAGACCAGAACTGTTTGAAAACATTGAATTGTATGCTTTACATAGACTGATTAGTAGGCGAATTCGAATAAGTGAATCTTGGTAGTGCTATACACTAATCCATAACAACGTATGAACACAATTTACAATATCATAAGATTAAAATGATATAATTAACACATGCAATTAAACTACTGAGTTATACGATTACTCTTTCCTAACACCTCCCCGTTTTTAAAGTTTGGAGATGTAGAAGTAGGTTTTCTGTTAAGAATCAACTTGAAAAATAGTTGTCCTTCTTTGTGCAATATGTATAACTGATATTACCTAGTTTTTTTAAGTCAGAACCAGCAGGTTGAAACTACGTAAGATTTGGATATGAGAGATATTGAGTACTTTTACTTACACAACCGAGTACAAGAAATCTAAATTATACATCTGACTCCGAGTTTTGAATTCATCGGATAAACAATGGTAGCGTCCCTCTAGTTCTGTCTTCTGAATCTTCGCCAGTTGAGAGAATTGTCATAATTGAGCGTATGGCTTCATTCTTCACACTTATCTACCAATAATGTGCTACGGACTAAACATAAAAACCTAATATCATAGTTCCTACCAGTTGATAAGTTGATCAAAATGTACCACACATACTATTCGTCCTACCGTAAGCTGCATACACCACACAAACATAATCCAGGTATAAATGAGTTCATAGCTTATGAATTGCATTTCTCAAGAGTTGTGATTTGGCGACCCAGACCAATAAAATCAAGCCGTCGTACTACAACTACGATTGACTCAGGTACACCCAGGTACTGAGAACGTTTATTTTAGCAGAATTGGACACAATTGACTGATCATTAAGTAATATTGGTTCAGTTCTTTAGCATTGATTGAATTCTGCCGATTTAGTTCAGGTATGCCAACCAACCTGAATGACCCGATACAACAAAAAAATCACATCACGATGTTAAGTAGTTAGAGGTGGCCGACGTGAAACTTCGAATAACAGCCACCATACAGTGAACAACCAACTGTAACTATTACATTCGAACAGGAGTTCAGTTGCGACCGGATTGATTCAGTGGGGACGTTCCAGTTCGCAACGCCGAATAACCAACGTTTTGATCTCACAGCCTTAGTTTCTTCAAAATTCCGGATATGCCTTCTTGACGAATACCGACTTGGAAGGCACTGACGTCGACTGCCTCCAACCACCTAACAACAGACGAATGTGTCTGACGAACTAGACGCCACTACTTTCACACATAATACTTATTCATTAGGACGGCGCAATCTTAAAATACACTTACACTCCATTTATAACCTCGAAAAAGATATTAAAACAATGACACTTAGTATTGGGTAATAATTGGTCAGAAGGTAGACTAGAAATGATTTTCTAACTACCGTCAGTGTACTTAAAAAACAATTGGCTGTCATTACGGCGACCAATGAACTTCTAGAACATCCTATGGAGTATGAGAACGAGTTTGGAAATTAAGACAGCGCTATTACTGCGTCACCTTGGATATAATTTGGATGATCTGGATTTATCAAATGCGGTGTCTTACACAAGTGACCCCAAGTTGCTGTCTCTGAACACGAATTGGTAGGGCTGTTGACGTAACACATCAATTCAGTGCAGGAAGAACTACCCCGCTGACCATGGATAAAACTATCTTTTCTTCAGACAAATGATGAAAGTTCCTACAACCAACATGCTTCAGTGAGAAATACTGATATGCTCTTAAGTGCTAATGTACAGAAACGGCGTTATCAGCATTTAAAAAGCTATGAGAAGAACAAATACTCAGTATACACTTTATTTTTTGGACGTTTATTTTTAAAGAATCTGAATAATAACAAATGAGAATAAGAAAGTTTGAAGATAGTAGGAAACACTAAAGATTTGTTGCGACAAATTAGTTAGTAAGGTGTTATATACCGAAACCAGTAAGATAAACATAAAAGATAATGCGGACATTTGAGACTAAATGATAAAGGTAATATTTACAATGGACAGCATTCATGGAATGAACAAGAATTACTAGCGGTAAACTACAATTTGATAAATATACTAGTTGACATTAGGTGAGAAATGAGGAAACCTAATTTAACTTCAGGAGTTTGCACCCCACTACACTGGAAGACAGACGAAGTGCACTTACGGCATGAACACATGGAAACTAAAAGCATTTACAACTGTTGTGGACTATATCTCAAACAGCACAATTATCATGAGCACTAAATTTTAAAAGACCAGTTCTGAGTGCGAATAAAATACCTACAAGTGAATGGATGACAGGCACAGCCTGAACGAAAGTCATAAAACCTAGAGATTCATATCACAGGCAGCAAACCGTAAACATTTGTCCAATATTAGCTACGTATGCTATTTGGAGGTTCGCTTCGGAAGAGAAAATATGCATATTTTTAGTTACAAAAATAATTGGAAAATGTTAAAAACAAACGATTCAAGGCACAAACTGTGAATGCAGATAACACATATGCAAGAACTAGTGACTAGACAACTGCTAGAGCTGTGCAAAGAGATGATAGATAACTGTCTGAAATTTTAGAAATGTCGCTAGCTATTAAGGGATAAAATGTTATAAAGAATCTGTGGGCAAGGGGAACTGTACACTGTACATGTGGTAAAATCTTTTGGAAAGACGTAGATTTATGTTTGAGTATTGTTTGTAGGTATTCGTTTACCCAAAGCCAAGTTACTGTTCGATGGCTGTGAACCTGGAACTGAACTATGATTTACACTGATTTGAGAATTGTGTCCGGTTGGTGTGTTTATTGCTGTCACGTTCGCGTTTGAAGTGACCGGTGACTGGTGATTTGTGAAGCTATGTGGACTGCTCAATGAATGAGCATGACTGAACACTTTCTGAACACCAAAGCCAGAGACATCGGGACCAATAGTTAAAGTAGGAACTGTTCCAAAGGCTGTTGGGAATGAGTGAGAGGACGTAACTGCGTACAACCCTCCGTTACCACTCGGATTATTGGAAAGCGATAGGCTCGGATGAGCCTGAGTGAGTGCCACATACGGTTGGTAAGGATGCGTCGGAACGATACCACTGTTCGCACCAGAACCTTGGTTGAGCGGTATCCACATCCCGCTAGCGTGTGCAGGAACGGAACGGCTTAACAGTGAGTTTGTGCCTGGCGGACAACTAATCGGAGGCGTGAAATAAGCGTTAGTTTGGCCGGGATGAGCTCCTGGAATAAACTGGAGAAACACAGCTGAATTAGGAGCAGCAGAAGACATGTTGTTAGGATTCCCAACAGAAGGTACATACGTCCCAACGATAGGCGCCGGGCTACCTGGAGTGGCAAGGCGGTATAATGCGGATATGAAGGACGCAGTATTTGGATCTGATGGAGGCAAAACTGCAGTGCTGGGCCCTGACGCTAACAAACTACACTGGTTGGCAGCCGCAGCCATAAACGCAGCCGCCTGATTTTGAGTGTAAAGTTGTGGACAATGGAAAGCTTGTGCTGGTCTAATTGTAGATTGTTGACCGAGGTCGGATTGGTAGAACGGAGAAGTTACTGATGCGTGCTGTTGTGAGGGTGAAGAACTAGAATATATTATGTTCCCTGGTGAAGTGTTTGTCAAAATTCCAAAATTGTTCGGAGTTAAGACGTGAGCTGAAGATTGAATGTAGTTCGGAAGCGAATTATGTGGAATGGAGTTCATGGATTGACCCGAAACTCCCAAAACCTGTGTTGCACAAGGAAAATGGGTGTTGTTACTGCTTGCAGAAACCTGACTTCCAAATGAATGAGCCGAGACCGGACTTAGAATTGAGATGCTTTGATTTAAAGGATCAACACTGGGATGTGTAAGGGGTTGACTGGAAGCTGTGGATACTTGCACAACAATTGTGTTTTGATCAGAAACCGAAGTTGCCAAACTTACACCTTGATTAACAGGACGCACATAGCCAAACTCGACGGATGGAGAACAGCCTTCGTTGAAATGTTTTACCAATGTTGGACAAACTCGAGTAATTCCAGTTGGTGATCCATCAGGGGAAAGCACAACCAACAAAACGTTGCTACTGGAAACGGCATCTAGTAATTCGGATTCAGTAGCAGACACCCAACGGAGTCTATTGAATTGTAACAGCTCGGTTAGAGGGCAAACATCTTGATTGGCAGTTAGTATCGCACGTAAGTGGGAATCACGTTGTAAATTGCTTTCACTGAAGTAATACTCGCTAAAGGAATGAAAACACAAAATATCATCAATCTGTAATTCAGGTTTATAATATATATACTGATTTGCTGAAGGATAATTGTACGTTGATGGACTTAACAACTCACAAATACCAGAGATCACATCAAGTTTTTACGCTTTCAACTAACTGCAGAATTAACCTAATCCTATTTAAACTTATTTCAACAACATAAGGGCATGTAACTTTTTAAGCACGGGGTCAAGGTATTCACGATAAGTCAGAAGCGACTGTTAATCTCTAGGTGTTAACTGAGATATAGAAAGCGATTGTTCTGAACGCTCCAACCCAACTAAGCTTAAGTTACAAGACGATCTGTACAATTAAGTGACAACTGCCTGTTACCAATGGAACATTTTTAGTGTCAACAATTGAGGTAGAAATGATAAGGAGTATACTATTTAATTTCCAAAACCTCTTTTTCAATTTAAAACAAAACGTAGCTTGCTAACATCTCCCTTAAGTGCAAAAATTGCAGGGCATTGTAGCAATATATTATTTGTACATTTGTAACTCTTCAAGAACTCATGTATTATAACTACGTAACATCTGTTTGGAATGTGCAGCTGAACATCAACTTAATTAAACCATAACCACTGATGTGACTTATCGTGGAGGATGGGCCACTGATCAGCAAACCATTAAACCAGCAGTGACAAAACTCTACACGTGATGAAAAGAGGAATACATAGTTTGATATTTTTGTGATGTGAGTAGAAACCAAAGACGTCACGTCGTATTCCCATAACTTTACTTTTATACATGTACATAAAGATATTTATCCATTTGCCTAATTTTTTAAGAGATTCTGTGTAGAAATACCACAGCAACCAGACAGTATCGTTAGCTATTAGTGTGTGGCTCATCTAAGTACCTGATGAATGAGTTAATTATTACAACAGTGATTAGTTAGCATGAATTGTAAAACAAAACCCAACTTACACGTGATGCCTAATATAATCCAGTTTCGATAGGAACTTTAGAAACTTGGTTCGATTCACATTTTTTGGGACAAAAAACACACGATCCTCAACTATGATGATGTCGTCAGCTTTTATTGGTCTTGTAGGTGCATCATCGCTACGAGATTGAGATGACGGATTGGACAAGTCATTTTTGTTAACAGCTGATTCAGTGAGGTCGGCCAAGTCGTGATTTGACGACCCTAGAGCATCTTTTATGGCAGCAGCAACTGCACGATGTTCTCGGAGGCTTGTGGGAAAAACTACTTTTTTCCATCCCACTTCATTAATGTATGCGATCACCTGAGTTACGTCAACCACTTCAGGGGTATCAGTTGGTTGTTCTGTGCCTGTAGAAGTCATGGATGATTGTGGGTTGAAACTGGGATGTACAGGCTGAACAGCTGATACATCAGAAAGGATAGGTATGGGAAGATTTTCGACCGGAAGATGTGGTAGAGGTCCAATAGGATGTTGTATTGTCGGTTGAGTGGGTAGGATTTGAGTGTTTGCTAGCGACACGGTAGGAATTATTGTGTGTGAAGCAGGTGTTTGGGCAATCTGTAAGGCAGGAGTCAGCATCGTTGCATGTGCCCCTGGGATGATATATGTAACTAAACAACAAAAAAGAACCAAAGGTTAATTAATCGACTACTCTGGTCCTCGATCAATAAAGACGCTATTAAACTTGGATGAGTGCTTGGTGGATAGCTTTAGGCTGATATCCGAACTCAAAAGTTCCTAAAATATTACTTGAAATTCGAATTTTCTAATCAACATCATCTAGTCATTGGTTTGTATCGTGTATGTAGACAGCCATAGTAAGGAGATTAAATGTGCAAACACTGACTGTATAAGAACTAAAGTTAAATTTACTTATTTCCTCTAAGGAATAATTTCTTAATTCATTCGCTTAGACATAGGCGGCAACACTATAGCAACGCAGTCCAAATAGTTGTGGAACGTACGACTATGCTTATCGACTTATTTACCACATTGATTTATTTACTTGGTTCTGGGTCCCTTTTGTAAATGGGAGGAGTGCTGATACTACCAGTTTGCCAACATTCAAAGACGGAGTAGGGTATGAGCCTGGAACTTGGTTGCTGAGGGTTCAACAGTTGAGCAACTTTAGTACAGACAACTAACCACTAAATAAAACATCAGGAAAGACAGGGGTGCAGCTTTTCTTTAAGTTGAAAGCGTGAGTTAATTGAAGCTAGACCACCATGGAAAACCTGGAAACACTGGACGGCCGTTTCGTCCTATTATGGGACTCCTCGGCGGTGCGCATCCACGATCCCGCTCCCGCGAGATTCGAACCCAGGACCTACCAGTCTCGAGCCGAAGCCCCTAACCGATAGACCACTGAGCTGGCATCCAACGGTGTTAATGTCTAACTTAAACTGATCCACGAAGTTGAGCAACCATTCACCAATTGTCTTCAGTGAGTTCCTATCTCACAACAGACGTGGTTTCTTTAAGTGTTTATTGACTGATATTTGACGCGAAAGATTAGAACTAGACAGCAATTCTATTTTCACGGTACCTATATGAAGAGGTTTTTAAGACGTGAATAAAATAACATTGAGTAACACACTAATGTCGTTTTTAAGTTGTGTCACACAATCTTCTTTGGGACAATGATCTCGACAATCTTCTACTTGTGAACAAAATTTACGAGTAGCGAAATTTTCGCAAGAGGTCTTTTAGACCAATGAAACTGAGAAATACAATCAAATCAAAGAAAAATTCAACAAGGCAATGCGCTCATAACAACCGTGTACAAACAGAAAACTAGAAAGCCGAGTTTGATCCTGTCAGCTGAGGATCCACAGTCAATGTAAACGTTAAATTTACCCTCACATTCCATGTCCAATTACTAATCACATCAATGAATCTTGTGTTTCCTAATACGGCAGAGGACAGTTAGAGTAGATTAGGACCATCAGAACGGAAACACTTTGAGAACCGAATTAAGCCAGGGAGAAGTCGGGAGTTTACTCGTTTTAATCCTACGAAATACCGCTTTTACTTTGACTGACTTGATGCAAAACTCTGAACACCCTCATTATTTTGCTTTTTATACCAAAGTGTGTTTGGAGATGCCATCAGTAACTATAAACGCACTTGCATGCTGCACATACTTAGCTCATGATACATGATATCCAAAGAGATGTTTGGAGTTTGTTGATGTTAAACTATTAAAAGTAGATTTTAATTGGTGTACTTTCATGTCTATGTCCAGTGATTCATATACTTGAATCTGACTTAGACCATTAAATAGTAACGTTTGACTTTTGCTGACACTTTAAGCCGTGAATGATAGGAATCGCAAAAGCAAAATGTACGTGATGCCGCAAAATGATGTGTTATACTGAGGTTAGTATATCAAGAGATGAGACCAGTTAGCGAAATCACTGGTTTTTGGAATAGGTTTTGAGATTAAACGATTATTCCCTGAATGGGACTTGCACAGCAGCAATAGTATATGATTGAAGATGTTGGGTAACGACTCGAAATTAATCAGTGGCACATTTCGAAAACATTCTAGATGAACAAATTTTCGATCACCCCACCAGAACTAAAGGTACGCAGCGCACTATAACCCAAACCACGGACCTCAAAGTCTTTCGGATGAGATGATATAATACCCCATTACAACTCGTGAATAGCAAGATCTGAGTGATACGAAAAATTACATCAAGTAGGTAAAGCAACCGAAACCTGAAAACTAACAGGATCATGGATTATCAATAGGAATACGCATTGCGTATAATCAAACTAAGGAATGTCATAAACTAACCGTATGTGTGTAATACACTAAACATTATCGGATCTAATAAAAACAAACAATATGCAAGCTGTGTAACTAATCACAAGAAGTACTACTTCTGACGAATTTATTTATTTATTTGAACGCAAATATTGGTACAAAGGAGCACCGAATACATATACGCCACAAGTTACTTGATTTGTGCGTGGTCTGTGATACTGCTTGAGTTCCCAGACGGAGGCAGGTCTAGGAGGGGGTACACCTGAGCCTTCGACTTGAAGGCCTGATACACAAGGCAGTGGAGCAACGTCGGAAGACGCAGTACCATGATAGCCGGTCACCAACAATCGGTTCACGCGCCACTTGTTTCTCGGGATCCTGGGGCTCATCTGCACTACTGGTTTGGAATCAGGGTTCTTTAACCCTAACACGTGGCTCCTCCGCGTTCAATAACCTGGTCAAAGGGCCGGACACTCCCTTTTCGTCCTCTAAATTTTGTAAACAACACCTCCACCGCGGGAAGGCAGTGAGTAGGACTTCCCTGGCAGTGGCTGAATATGCGTAGCCACGTGAGAATATTTTGAGAGAGCGATAAAAATGAATAGAAAGACTATATCGCCAAGAAAAATTTAATAGCGAGTACTATGTAGGAGTGACCCCATTAACTTAATCACAATATCAAGACATTAAAACTCTGGCATGAATTGCATTTGAGACACGTAAACTAGCACTGAAAATAACTCTTGGCCAAGCGCTTACGTGAACCTAATTCAACAGTTGAAGGCGTCACATATGTGGAATTTACGGACATCTCTTGTATAGGCTGGTGATTTGTAATGGGCTGTTGACGTAAACCACTTTGATTCGAGGATCGAATTAGTACTGACAATCAGTCAGTCATCTAGAACGTAGGATCAGGCAAAAGCTTATCACTAAATTCATAATAGTTACAATAATGGTAGTAATATATAAGGACATAGTGCAGGAAGAAACTATCAGATGGTAGGAAGAAAGCAATTTTAATCTGTTTAAAGGAAGACAGAGTGTATACACCTACGCTATTGTGATCGATTTTTAACCATGTCGCTCAGGGTCTCCAACCATTGGTTACGATAATCATGCTGACCCCAACCAAGTACTCTGCATCTACTAACACAACTAAGACTAGAAGTTATGTGACTTCAAGCACTGATGTCACTGACGCATACAAGTTGTTGGGTGGCGAATATATCAGCCGACGATGTTGCTGAACATATAATTAGAGCAAACATCCGTAAGCGCATAGCATGAATATTACTTACTTTGAGGTAGCGTTTGAAAGGGAATAAGAGGTTGAATGGAGGAGTTTGCAACCAAAGTAGAATGTGAATTCAAATTGTGATTATCAGTTTCGTTGGGAAACATCGGTTGGTGCTGGCGTTGGTACGATCGCCTTGCACGGCCAACGGGACCTGCATCATAATTAGATGGGATGTTAGTTGGCTGGCTACCCGACTGCGACGAAACATTAGATCTCTCGCGATAAACTTTGCGAGGTGTTGGATTAGGCATAGAGGAAACCGAGCTTGGTTTGTTATTCTGCAAGTCTGTGTCTGTTTGTTGACCTGACACCTCAACTGATTCTGACAGATGTAAACCGCGATCTGAAACCTTTTCGTCGTGAGATGATACATCCGTACTCAGATTAGCATCAACTGAGACGCTACATGTTTCACTTGTTTGAACTGGACTATTCTTTTGACTGGGTTCATTTGGATTTTCTTTAGGTTCACTGACTGGTCGTATACTTCCTAAGCGACCAGGATGACGATAGAACCCATTGCTGTTTCGACCTCTGTTTGCATCAGGTAAGATGCGACTTCGATAACCTCCATAACCTGAAGAATTACATAACATAAGTCGCTTACCCCTGCGAAATGGCCTGACATTATTATTGGTGTAGTTAGCTCCGGCAAATGGTCCAACGGTATGACGGCCACGCCCTCGAGGAAAACCACAAGTAGTGTCATCTACTTCGTAATTATGCCACTTTAGCTTCCCTGACAGGAAATATACATTACTCCTCAACTCACTTTTGGGCTTTTCCTCTGCAATGCGAGTAATCCGTCTCTGTTCAGTGGGTGCCGAGGGTTCAGGCCAAGCGTCTGCTTCCAAAGAATTGTTTTCAGAACTAGGGACTACTGGGGGGAAATAAGCATAAGTATTAACTTACTTGGCTTCCATGGGTTACCCTTAGAACCCTTGTCTTCGTCTCCATTTGCACGCTGAATGTTAGACAAGTCGTTGTGACCACTTTTCTCAGACCGCACGCTTAGCTGAGCAAACTTCGAAGAAAAGTCACTCATTACAGAGGTCTATAGAAAGCCTGTAAAAGGAATATTGGAAGATTATTAGCACAAACAGGTTTAAGACTTGAAAAACCTTAAGAAGTGGATCCAGACTGAAAAAATACACAGAAATCTACAGTGCCATTTTGAAATACTAACAGCGAGAAAGGATGCCAACACCAACCACGACTTACTGAACCAACACAGTCAAAATAATGTGGCAATAGAGGAAGAACATACAGATAAACAAAATCTTCATTCTGTAGGTGAAAGCCGTAATAAATCTTTATTTGTGAAAGGAGATGCTATTAGGTCACATGGAATAATGTTACGAAAACATGACTTTCTAAAGTATTCTTCGAGCCTTAACGTGCTCTGGACAGTGCAAAGTCTAATATACAAAAAGTTATAACTCTTGTTTTAGTCACCCAAAGACCAAAAATGATGAAAAACTAGTCGACAGTCAGAAAGATTGATCGGCAAATAGCACATAAAGAAGTTGTTTTTATTCCCATGGGATGTAGAGAAAGAGTCGAACCTTCTTTCAGACGAATTAGTAGGTGTCCTTCTTCCTCTAACGATTGAGAATTTCAAAATTCTTAGACTGTGAGTAGTAGACCGTCTGAACATATTTTCGTGTACACTGTTACATGTCCTGACCTTAAATGATGCTCTCTTATTAGTAGTTTAATGGGGAAATGTATCATTATTCTTGTAACAGTAAATAAATCCCCAAAATCAATAGCTCTGTAAGTGTTTGACATTGGATGCTGACTACACTAGTTTTAATGGACTCACCTAGCTGAAGGCGCTCCGTCATGCATCCGCACCGGATCACGAGTGGGAACGCCGTGCTGAACTTCTCCTGCGATCACTAGCCAGTTTGGATCAGTCACTTCTCGATATATTGATAAGCCACCAAATATATCTGACAATCTCCTCACTTCTGAATTTTTGTTTCACTGGGTGAGTGCGAGTTAATTATAGGTGTTAATGGTAAAGTGTTTTCAAACCACAAAATCTGTGGCATCCTCAGTGGTGAGCCCGATGTGATTTGATACACCAACCCATAAACTGTGAGTCTGTGCTTTTTAGGAATTTCATAATTCATTGCTTTACTTTAATTCTTATATATTGTGATATTTTTTTCCACTTTCATTCTCGTACTTGATATTTCACCATGACGGAACAGACACCCAAGGTACTTAAGTTAAAGACTATGCCCCCACCTTCGTTTCAACTAATGCCCTCCTGGCCAGAACACATCGAATCTTGGTTCTGCTACGCAGAAGCCGACTTTTACGTGTACGGCAATGACTGATCCACACGCACAACCCCTCTAGGTTTTAAAGCCACAGGTAAGTCACGCCTAGCATGTTTACTAGTGATGTTTCGGAACCTTACGAAACTCTAAAACGGTCGATTCTGGAACACGGAGATCTAAACGATCAGCAAAGGTTAGGTCACCTGCTTAATAACATCAACCTGCAACATGGTTCTGCGACAGAGATGTTGCTAAGAATGAGAGAGGTTATCGGCCAAAGGACTTTCTATGATGGCCTATTCAGACAACTTTACCTATCCAAACTACCTCAAAAGGTGGAAGCTTTGCTGGTCTCGATTCAAAACAACGCCGTAGACGATCTGGCTGCATCTGCTGACCGCATCCTAGAAATCACGAAATCTAGTGCCGAGGTTTTTCAGTTAAAGAATAACCTCAAACTACCCAGAATAACATTACGGAACGACGTCATACACTTACACGTTATCTTAGATTTCGTACTGACCGTAAACGGTCACATACCCCGTGAAGAAGCACTCCACGTAGGCAATCTGTCTCCAGACTACGAGAGACGGATAACTCAAACTGGTGCTGGTGTCATAATCAGTAAGGCAAGTCTTCCAGAAATTGTAGAAAACCCTGCAATTATCCGAAGCCAAAATCGACCAACACGAAATAAATTAGGGAAACTTCACAGCCGTCCGAGTTAACGGCGAACATAGCCGTCTGTTATACGTCACAGATGTGATCACGAAAGTTCGCTACCTCGTCGACACTGGCGCAGAAGTTAGCATTCTTCCTGCAAATTCTAACTACCGGCTTTACAAATCTGTTTTAAACCTACAGGCTGCAAACGAAAGGCCAAATCGCCACATATTAAAAGGTACGTTTACCTTAACGTGGATTTACGCAAACCCATTCACTGGATCTTCGTTGTTGCAGATGTTTCCATGCCAGTCATTGGTATAGACCTTCTACAACACCACAATCTGCTCATCTATAAGCGCAAACTGAGGCTAGTAGACGGAAGCACTAAGTTATCTGTTTGGGTAACTTCTTTTTCCGGATGCAGATTATCCCCAGTCACAGTAAAGCACACGATCGATCCACACTGCTGATAAATCCTCAATAAGTACCCTGAGATATACCGAACGCAACTGAAAGTGCCGTGTGTAACCAGCAATGTTACACATCACATCTCGACTACAGGACCACCTGTATTCTCGAAAGCACACCGACTGGCTGCCGAAAAGCTGAGGTTGGCCAAAAACGAATTTGACCACATGGTAGAATTAGGAATCATTCGATCGTCAAACAGCCCATGGTCATCTCCTTTGCACATGGTCCCTAAAATGAACAGCAACGATTGGCGTCCAAATGGTGACTATTGGCGTTTGAATGCGAAAACCGTTTCCGATCGTTACCCGTTGCCTCATATTCACGATCTAACAGCTACCTTGAAAAGTACAACTGTCTTATCAAAAATTAACTTGGTTAAAGCCTATAATCAAATCCCTATGGCTGCTGACGATATTCCGAAAACCACTATCATAACTCCCTGCGGACTCTATGAATTTTTACGAATGCCTTTCGGCCTAAGAAATGTTGCCCAGACTTTCAAAAGGTTCACAGATGACGTTTTTCAAGATCCCAACTTCGTACATGCGTATGTTGATGACTGTCTCATAGCAAGTCCGGACAGAGAATCTCATCTCCAGCATCTGGACATTGTTTTCGAACGACTGCAAAAGCATGGCATTACTGTAAACATCCAGAAATGTCAAATTGGAACCGACTCGTTAGATTTCCTAGGACATACTATTGATGCTCAAGGCGTCCGTCCTCTTAGAAGCAAAGTGGTGGCCATTCTGGATAACCCAGAACCGTACACCATTAAGCAGTTGCGCACTTGTAACGGTTTTGTAAGTTTCTATAGACGGTTCATACTGAAATGCCCACCTTTTATGAAACCGTTAACCGATCAACTTCGTGGAAATGCGAAGTTTATTAATCCGGACGACACCGCGTGAAAAGCATTCTCCACAATTAAGGAACTTATCGCAAAGGCGACCATGCTGGCACATCAGTGCACTCAAGTAACCATTAGTATCGCAGTAGACGCATCCGAATCAACACTATCGAAGGTCGAGAATTCACCCTTTTTACTGATCATAGACCCCCTACTTTCTTAAGTTCATCTCTAGACACATACTCACCTCCTGGGTCTCGACAACTGGACTACATTTCGCAGTTTACTTCAGATATACAACACATTTCTGGAGTAAACAATGTAGTCGCAGACGCCTTGTCTCGTATAAGTTCCTTGAACAGTTTCCAAGAAATCGACGTTCTGAAACTCGCCCAGCATCAAAAGGAAGACACTGATCTTCAGCAGGAGTTATCCTCAACAACTCTTAGACTGCGCATTAAACAGATGGGCACATGTATAGAAACCTTACTTTGCGACACATCTACAGGTAGGGATCGTCCAAACGTGCCGAAAGATTATCGACTTAACGTCTTCAATACGTTGCACAAACTTTCTCACCCAAGTGTTCGTGCCTCCATTAAGGTTATAGTGGAACGGTTTTGCTGGCCTGGTATGAATAAAGACGTGAGGGATTGGGCACGCTCCTGTGTAAGCTGCCAAAAATCTAAGGCCATTAGACACAACAAATGTCCCTTGGGCTCTTTCAAAACTCCTGATGCTCGTTTTGACCATGTTCATCTGGATTTGGTTGGACCCTTACTAGATTCAAATGGATACTCTTATCTCTTAACCTATGTAGACCGTTTCACTCGATGACCAGAAGCAGCACCTATTAAGGACATTACTGCTGAGCCAATAGCCCACGCCTTCGTCGAACGATGGGTAGCGAATTTCGGCTGCCCTTCAACCATCACCACAGACCGCGGATGCCAGTTCGAATCTGGACTTTTCCGTTGTCTGTCTACACTACTAGGATCCACTTGCTTCCGAACGACCGCCTAACACCCACAAGCGAACAGGTTGGTAGAACGCTTTCACCGACAACTGAAAGCTTCGCTATCGGCTGCAAACGTTTCACAGTGGACCGACGCTTTTCCACGTGTCTTACTAGGTATTCGCAATGCAGTGAAATCTGACATTGGATACACTGTCGCTCAACTTTTTTATGGAATGACACTTTGTCTTCCAGGAGAATTCGTGTGTCCTTCATCTTCAATGAACATGGCTCTAAACTCCTACATGAGCAGGCTTACCAACACAATGCGTTCAGTTAAACCTGTTTCCACACGACCGCAATCAACTGATGTTTTCGTTCAACCTGACTTACGATATAAAACACGTCTTCGTACGTCGAGACTCACATCGATGACCCCTCGGATCAGCATACGAAGGACCCTTCAAAGTTCTTCAGCGTGAACTTATGTACCATATGGTCGATAAGAATGGCTTTGACGATAGCATCAGCATCGACTGAATCAAAACAGCGTATGTAGAAGGGAATCCTATCGACGTCGATTTTTTTTCAGTACAATCGAACGACATGGCTCCTACCCTTATAATAACTCATCCGACAGCCAACACGCACGTTGATATTTCGGCAGTATCTGAAAATAATTTTGAAACAACGTGTTCTGGAAGAATAAGATTCCCAGAACATTGAAACGATTATTGCACGTAAGACACTTGTTAATATTTCGCCTTATCTCGATTTTCCTTTTTATTATATATAATAAAATAACCTAATATGCTTATACTTATATATTTATTTCAAAAAAAGGTTTTTTCTTAACATTTGCATCTTTAATTTTTTTTCCCATGAAAAATAACCAAAAAAGTTCTTTCAAAATCGATCTTGCGCTGTCACAGGCGTATTAGTCTATTTGCCTTTTTTCACCCGCTTTGTGTCTTTAAGCGTTCACGAGAGTATTTCGACATGCACTTACATATCCTTTTTTATTTTCCAGGACGGCTGGAAAAGACGATAAAAAGAACGATGAAGTTTGCAAGGAACTGAAATTTTGGTAGTATTTTGTTTCCTAATTACTATGTTGTACTTCATGGCCCATTACTGTAAGGAAAGAAGACTAGACGCTGGTAAGCATAGCAAGCTATCATAGGTGTTTACCAACTACAAGCTCGTTGGCTGGCCGCATCGTAGTGCCATCACTACCTCACTAGGGGAGAGTGTTCTGTAGCGGTAAATAAATCCCCAAAGTCAATAGCTCTGTAAGTGTTCGACATTGGATGCTGACTACACTAGTTTTAATGGACTCACCTAGCTGACGGCACTCGGTCACACTGTGTATCATTATCAAATTTTGAACACCGCCCATCACAACAGCTTCTGGCGACGTTATGTTTGTCGAACCCACGCGAAAATAAATAAACCTTGATAATGTCGATTTTAGTAGATCATCTTACACCTAATTTGCAGCAGCAGCCTTAAAGAACTCCAAGCATTACAGTTGAAAATGATCAAAATTGTGGCACGAAAGTTGCCTATTCAAGAAACTTCGGTATATGTGTCTGAATTAAGAGGCACAACTACCAAATCACTGATAAACTAACTGGGAGGATTTCATTTTGATCCCGATGCTGGTATCACATCTGAGTCATAGTCCAAGAAATACGGAGATAATTTCTAAGTTAAGTCTTTTCATCATGATGACTCTTCGAAGGTAAGAATACTGCTTCGTGAGCTTGAAGCAGATGAACATGGAAAGAATTTGAACCTTATTTGGCCAAAATCTTAACAATTTTTTCCTTTCGTTTCATTGTACGAAAATTTTTACTGATGCGATGTAATCATCTCAAACTTGTTAAGAGACCTGAAGATGATATTTTTTTCAAATTCAACATTTGTTAATAAGCAGTGTGAGGGTTTTATTCTGCGTTCACTTTCTTACGAACAGTTTAATTGTATTATCCTTGTATGCGGTTTGCAATCATCCCTGGCCTCAGGTATTCGTACCAGAATTTTCAGCTGAATCTAGTCAGATCCCGATATTACGTTGAAACACATTACAAATGGATGTCACCATAAAATCAACCTGAATCGAATGCATAATGTCCATGACTCTAATTCACGTCGTTTTGTAATGCCTCCCACTAGTTGTTGGAATTGTAGAGCATGGCATTTCTCCCGTTTCTGCCCATTTAATAAACGTAACTGCGTAATTGAAAATGATCAGAATGATGACATCAAAGATCATGTGGCTAGGAACCAATGCCACTACAGTTTCACCAAAGGAAATTTTAGCAAAAGATCCAGGTGATTGAACTCTGTGTAATATGAACAATTTTTCACTCAATATGCTTGTTTCAGTAGAGACTTGTAGAATTATAGTCTAGTTCGTTATTAGTGTTGCCATAATAATAGACTTTATTCCAAAATGTTACATTTGTCGTGATGTGATAACCTAATCTATAAAATCTCACGTCGAAGTCACATCATTTTCTATTCTGACTCATCGTATCGTACTAATCGTCTATATAATGTTTAGCTCTTCTAAAGTTCATATTTAGGCAGGAGACAGAAAAATATTTATTTAATATGAATAAAACAGGTTAGTTACGCTAGAACGATCATGCCTGCAAGGCTAGGTTATGCTATCTTATTCAATGAATTGAATTATTGTTTCCGCATGCTCCAAGATTAATCTTCTCTTCGTGTCAACTGTTGGATATAAATCTTTTCAGTAATTATATGCTCTGCTTCAAAGGTCGTTAGGTTAGAGTCCAATGCCACTACAGACTTTCTGAATTTTGCTTCCGTTACCCTAAATGTGTTAGTTAATAATAATAACAGTAACAATATATTTCTGCAAGGGCAGGTACACGCCATTTTTACAGGCATGATCTATAAGTTACAACATATACTGGTTCACAGTATGCATCCCAAGCAGGGTTGTTTAGTAAATATAATCTTTAAAAGTTAATAGCGGTTCATTCCTTCAGATATACCGTGTTTTCTTCAAGATATTTTCCAAAGAGGCATCGCGTCCACGTTACGTACCAGATCCAATCTCGACAAAAATTGTATTAGGATTTTGGCCGTGCTAAGTATTTATGTAATGCAGCTTTTTAAGTTTATAGTTGTTATAAAGTAGACTTATGGAGCGCCTGGTGCGAACTATGACCTTGGGAAAGCGCGTTCGTTGAGCTTGTTCCAGATGTCCGAAGTTACATAGCTTCACCCTCAGAGCGAGATTCTGAAGAGAAAAAAAGAAACTGAGGAGCAGCAAGGTATTTGGGTATGAACGATAACCAATGCTTAACGTTTAGTAGTGGAACAAACGGAGGTATGATAAATTATTAGATTAAATTGATACTAGCTCATGTTGCTCGAGTGAAATGTAATCAGGGGCTCCAGATGAGAAAATGCAGTGATAAAGAACAATGAGTTGTGATATTTATCAAGGTGGAGTGGGTTCTAATGAAGGAAGGGAAGTCAAGATTGGAATGAGGAAGACTGTTTATTAGAACAGAGAGTGCATAAAGAGAGTAGATTGTTAAGTAAAATAATAACCATATCCTTTATAGTCTGTTTTTTACATCATCCGATGCTTACCACACAGTTTTCATGTAAAAGTCCGAGTTAGCATGTTATAGGTTGTCTTAGTAGAATGGTTAATCCAGCATAAAAATTTGGAAACATGAGTCTGAATAGCGAGTGTAAGAGAACAACCTCAATATCACAGATTGATTGACTTGTTCTCATCCATGTAATTGATTATTAGCTAACGACATACGGGCAACCATCTGATTTTGAAATATGTGAGTCTCGAGGCAGTCTTAAGCCAATGCTACTTAATGTGCACGAGCAGCACCACAAATACTTCAGTGTATATCATCTGAGGTGGGTAAACGTTACCAAAACACAGTGCTGTGCCCGAATAAGGACAAAGACTCGGACGAATGTTTGTAACAGAGTACTGTTATTGAGTAATAAAATATCGAGGTAAGCGTTATGAATACAATACATCCGTACAGATACAACAGTCATTACAGTGATCGGATAAGAAAGTATGGGAACCAACGGTTATTATACGGGATAACACGAACTGCTGGGCGATTTGAACGAAGTATACTCAAGACAGTTAGATGACTGAAATTAAATATAGGTAATCTAAGTTCGAAAATGGATAAATAGAAATCAAATGATAAGGAACGGGGAAATGACTTGTAGTAGCTGAACGGTATAGTGACATGTATATTCAAAATAAAGACCACATTTTTCCTTATTTGTAACATTTTATATGTGATCGCATCTATATTCAATATCCGTTTTTTCTCCGTATCATTGAGAAAAACGGACATAATCGATTGGTTGTGCCAGTACTTATACACACTACCGTTCTTATAAAACATAAACGTCATCTCCGTATCCTGTTCTTCGACCTTATTAGTCGCGGTCTGTGATTGAAGGTTATAATAGCGTTATGTTATCCTTTCAGGCCATTCTACACTTCGTTGGAGTTTCGGCCCCGATTATTATTATTGAATAATACCATCGGATTTATCTCTTTTATCACGCTGCTGGTGCCACCACAGGCAGAGAAACATTCATTGGTCAAGTTACCCCGCTTGTGGTTGTTAACTTAGAAGGGGCCTTCAAGTAACGTATATTTTATAACAATTGTTATCACCTTTTTATTTAATATGTCATTTTTGTTGTAGATATTATTTGTTGCTGTTTTGCTTTACTCATAAACAGACACTTCGGTTTGTAGTGTTAATTCTTTTGATATATCATTAGTAACAGTGTGTATTGTTAAATCTTTAATAAGCTTTTTTATTGGGATTCACCACAACGGAAATGAATCACAAATTGTAAAACTGATGGCTGCAGTTGTATCCCAACTCAGTAAAATAATTACAAGCATAGATCAAAATTATGACAAAACTATAGCAAGGGATGATTATAAGTATCTGGGGAATAAAGTTGTCCATAACAGTTCGTTATTTTGTGTGGCTACAAACGAATTTGTCAACAGATTAGGAGTGGAAGGATAATTGTTTGAATATTAAGATGAAAGTGTGGACCAAATAACTGGAGTTTGCTACTTTAAGGCTGAGCAAATAGAAACGCACCATAAAGTTTCAGAAGCGGTTAGCAACGATTCAATTTATAGTGAAGAAAATGGAATGCAAGCGTAATTGTTAAGCCAATGTCATGTTGCTGCCGTTCCTATTTATTACTAAACCATATAAATAAGACCTCAGTACCGATTCTGGACGAACAATTCCGAAGATGTATTGTTTCGTCTTTATGTTTTTAATTTACAGATCGCCAATTTAGGTAATCTGTGTGGTGATTAGGGGCCCATACAAGTTGAATTGGAATGGTATGACATCCCGGCCAACATAAAATTCACCCCTCGAGGTTAATACACAACATGAGTTCACTATCCGTGGTATCTAAGATCTGTGGCAACTTCGATGGCCATATAGGGCGAATATAACCATTACAGAAATGTATCAGTAAGAATTAACAAAAGAAATGGACCCATGTCTCGTGCATCTGTCCATGGTGTTAAATTGGTTGATGCGTTATGATAAATGGAAGTATTCGAACTAATGCTCTAGCCAACAATTCCCGAAAAAGTGTAATATAAGGAAGATAGAACCAGATGAGTACGACTGAACGCATTATGTTCAAAATTCGTAATAAGCGCACAGCCAAATACAAAACAATCGTTATTTAGTACGAATACCATATACGTGTTAATTGTCCTTGACTTTAATGTGGATCGGTAAACTGTTTGGCAACTGATGAACTACCTCCCATATAGGCTGACTAGGGTTTTTTACGGGACCCACACGTTTTTTACGGATTGCTTGGCATGCGTCAAATCAAGATAAAATCATGTTTGCCTCTTGGTTTGTGATTTCAACAACAAGTTCGATGGTTTTTATTTGATAAGGGCCTCAATTATCAATGCACCCATCATTATTACTCCTCCAATGTGCAGAGTGATTCCTTATTGTATATCCGCAGGACGTTTCCGATTTCGGGACTGTGTGAATATCTCAAGGGCAACACCTATTTACACTGATATGGGCATAAACAAACATGAACTTCTATATTTTTTATGTCATTCCTACGCTGATATGAATGAGTGCTGACGCGGAAGTTGGGAATGCGAAAATTAGGTAACGTAGCATCAAACGAACGGCTCGGAAGACCAACTAGTTTCCACTAAATTACGGCAGTTTAAGAAGTGATATAATAAGCTTAATGATGAATTTTATGTTACTAAGCCAGACATATTTCTTCCAGCCATTGACAACCACATTTTAGAACACCATAAGAAAACACAAAGCAAAGTCGATTTATTGATGCCTGAAGTACTATTCATCGCATCGGGTTATGAATAACCTACATTCTCTGACAGAAAACGCTGCATTGGCACTACACCTTGACAAATTCAAAGTATAGTTGGATCCGAACAGTGCTAAGAAGTGTGATCTTCAAGCACTTTACGAACAGGAAGTATAGTTCTTATGTGGTTCGCATTTCTCTGTCCTTACATAAAGGAAAATACCACTTTTGATCCAAAGAATCTGTCCCAGGGTTAACGTTCGGTAGATTGCTTTTCCTTTTGAGTCTTGACTTGGTTAATAGTTAACTGCGGTTTTGCCTGAACTTACCTTTTGTTTTCTACTGTTTTTCACGTCGATGCCAGTTTTGTCATATCCGAATTTATTGTAATACCCTTTTTTGCCCTTTTTTTATCCGTTTTGAGAACATTGGTTTTTCACTGCCGTAAACTTTAGCTAGAATTTATTTGAAAACTTTGTTTCACCATGGTAATGATGAGTACATGTAAGCGACCCGGGTGTCGTTTTGTTGTCAGCTGTGGTATGTGGGTGACAAATGCTAAGGTTGGTTTGACAAAACGTGCACAGATCTTGCAGAAACTGCATGTAACCGACTCAGTAAGTAAGATCGCAAGTGAGCATATAGCACATGCAAGACGAACGCTGAGAATTTTCCGAGGAAGATGATTATTTTCCCTACAGGTCTGAGGAAAACATTTGCAAGACTTCTGATAAAAGGCATTCCTTAAACGGGTAAATAAATAGAGACGCACACTTTGGTAAATAAGAGGGTCTTCGACAACACTGGTATCGATAGGACATGTATCAAAACAATTGGAGATATGCTGTAATGTTTACCAGCACTGCTAGTGTGGTGAATGTTCTGCTGGCCGGTCACTTGCTGAAATCAGAAGAGGACATAAGGATACTCCTCGAAGTACCCCATTCTGAACGTAATTCCATCACAAACAATCCTAAGGAACCACTCGAGTCGTTCTTCCGTGGAAGAAATATCGTTATCCAAGGTGTACCAGAAAAAAAGACCCTGATTATGCAGACTATGATATTCTGGAGTGGGAGTTCATAAACCAGTCCTCGTACCCTAGGAACATATTGATTCAACAAGCAGTGAGATCAGCCAAGAAGGACAGGGTTTTCTAGACCCCGGCTAATGAAGGCAGCCTTCCCATACTCCTATACAGGATCTGCCACACTTGAAGCATTTTGTGTCAACAAACACTGATCACAAGCTGAAGTCCACGCTCATTCAAATAATCTACATGATACAAGGATTAAACACAAAACCAGATCAGAGCCGACTATTCCACTTATGGACTATCAAAAACAAGGAAGACGCATAGAAGGGACAGGGATTACCGACTCGGAAAACTCTGTGTAGTTAGGCCGCCTATTCATTCTTCATTTCTCTTCACATCAAATGTATTATTTTATCCCCAACCGAAATGTGTTTTTTAGAAGTGCCCAACAACACACTTCTGAGTGTCACGATAGGATGAGTCGGTCTAGACAAGGATGTGACCACATAAGATCTTACATATCAAGTGGTCACATCATGACAAATCCGCAGTTTGGTGGTTAAGTCTCTTATTCTAATGGCGAAGATAAGTGTGCCAACACCGGTTGAGACTAAAATCCATACGGACATTTATGCTTGATCTTAAGGAAAAGGTTGATGCCGAACTCCATAACTTCTCAAAAGCTTTTGATGGGGTCAGTTATATGTTTCATCAGTAAGCTCAAACTGTTAGATGTCAGTCTACTATTAATTGATTGATTCTCATCTTATCTAAATAATCGACGTTTCAGGGTCAGGGCAAACCTCTATTTTTCTCAGGCTACGGAATATTCCTGTGGGGTACCTTAGGGTTCAGTAGTAAGACCTCTTCCGTTGATTTAAATAAATGACCCTCCTCGGCAAGCATCACCTGATCTATAAATTTTAGCTGTCGATGGAAACTCTGGAAAGAGAAGTTTGCAACCAAGATGATAAGCTCGCTCTTCGGGAGGCCCTGACTCGACTTCACAGTTGGCTAGATAACAACGGACTTCTAACAATCCAAACTGTAAAGTAGTCAATCTGAGACATGTTGCAGACTACGTATGCAACTAAGATAACTCCTCTCTAGAGTTGTCTCAAGATGAGAAAGACCTAGGAAAGTTGTAACTTAAGACCTAAAGTCTGAATCTAAGTACAAAGCAAACCCCTTTTGAGCAAACATTACAATGGTAACGTTATAAAACATTTTTGGCCAGTTCCACAGTAGAACTTTCCACTTAATCTTCCACAGTTCTATTCAACAAGTATAAAAAAGTGGTGTTTTCTTCCTCACTCCAAAATGGTGAAAATACACTGGAACTTATCTAGAGGAAAGCCACGAAATCACTTCGAGGTCTCATTTAAACCTTATGAAGAGGACCTCAAATAACTGAATCTCTACCCACCCAAGTATAGGCGACTCAGAGATAACCTTCTAGTGACTTGCAGCATCCTAAACACTCCTGGGCATCCCCTTGAATACCTACCCAAGCTCAGTTCCGACACAAACCTTATGGGCAACACACAGAAATTAGAGACACGACAACAGAACGAAATGCAGGTACGTTTTGCTCCTTACGAATAGACGAATTATGGAACTCGCTGCCAGCCGAAACAGTTCAAGCCACTTCCTAGGAGCTCTTCAGAGGAAAACTTGATATATTCTTAAGAACAAAACATAATATCTCACTGCAATTTACTAATTCTTTTTCCATTTTATCGTTTATATGCCTAGGTTCTTACCTGGAGGCACCGGTGATTCATTGTACTGGATACAGTAGCTCGTTAAGCGAAAGCTTGTTCTGTTCCATCCAGAAATCTTTGAACCATTTGAAGGTCAACACTCGTCTTCTGGGTTTCAATACAAGTCGCTGATACCGAGAAATCTGACCCGCGGCATTTTGACGGTGCGCCACTTTCCGCAAATGTTTCGAAAATTAATTTTCGGACCCAATAAGCTTTTTCAGAATGTAAATTTACTATACAAAAGTTAACAAGGCTAAAAATAGGTCAAGTGCGTCCGCACACTGAAAGTTCATGAGTATTCGGCAATGGAATTATTAAAAAAGTACGAAATACCTGTTCCAAAGTTTATAGTTGCTCGGAATGTGGATGAAGTCAGAGCTGCTTGTAAAGAATTCGGTAGGTACATTAAGTGTTTAAGACTTTGTTTCATCACTTTCTGCCATCCAGTAAGTTTAATTTGTCCCGGAAATATCTTTTAAAGGGTTGAAATAGATTTTTGAAGATACGTAAATAATAACTCTCCTGCTTCAATTCCCGTATACGTTTTCACAAATTTTACAATTCCACATGCTCAAGTACTTTAACCACTAACCAACTTAAGGACTATGTGGGTTCGATCTAACCACTTTACGTAAATAATGCTGAAGGTTTTTTATACCTTGAACAAAACACTCTTGTTAGGCAAAATATTTTAAATATAAAGTGGTAAGGGTACCTAAGAGCCCATGCTACCTCGCCAAGCTAGATAGTTAAGGTTATGTACACTTGATATTCTACTTGTAGATACAGTCAAATTATTAGGCACAGATCTTTATTTTTAATACAACGAATTCAGGACAAATAGTCACAATCACGTGCCTTTTCAACTAGGGGTGGTGTATCAATCTTTGTATACAATGAGTTATCCTATGCCCATATATAGGGTATTTGGTGAGAGCATCTCTTTGGTTAAACCAAGACTCAATCATTCCGAGAAGCCTGGTGGTCGGAGCGTGCTAGTGAGCTGGAAGTAGCAGTTGCATCTGGCAACTGCCGGAAGTTCTTTGAACTCATCCGAGCCACTGGTAGCAAGAGGTCTGGTGTGAGCGAAACAAAGAGTCGTTTAACATCCTCAACTCGGAGAGGTCAGGTTTCACAAGCATAGAGCCAAACTGCTCTCACCGATGCGTTGTAGATTCGATCTTTTACATCCAGACTAATATCACAAAGGCGCCATAGATGGCCCAAATCGGTATAAGCCCCTCTGGCTTTCACTATACGTGAATCGATCTCATCACTCACGCCACCATCGGCACTTACACAGGTACCCCGATACACGAAATTCTCGACTACTTCTATCTGCTGACTACACAGAGTGAATGCAGGTTCAAAGTTCTAGTTTTGTAGAAGTAATTTGCACTTAGAAGGTGCAAGGCACATGCCATTACCTGCAGACACTGATTGCTAACTGATTAAGTGCGGATTGTATGTGTTGAGTATCATCGCACAGTGAGATAATTTCACCCGCATACGCAAGGTCGAAAAGTATTTCTCCGGGTAGCAGATCCACACCACCATTACCTACATCCACCAGAGCAGTTTTCAGAACATCATCGATAGCAAAGTTGAAGAGGGATGGTGAGACTGGACAGCCCTGCCTGGACCCAATGCTTGAATAAATCAATAGAGGTGGTTGTACACCTTCGCTCTGTCTGAGGTGTTTGTATACGGCGCTTTCATAATGTCAATAAATTTCTCAATTACACCCTCCTTCAATAGACAATCCCAGAGAACAGTTCTGTCCATCGAATCGAAGACGGACCTGATGTCAAGAAAGACTGATATTGTTAGCCTATAATAAGTGTGACGGTGTTCTAACACATGGTGGAGAGTGAAGGTATGATCAATACTTCATCGACCAAAACGGAAACCAGCCTGCTCCTCGTAATTCGATCTTTCCCGAGTTTCGAACAATCTACAAAGTATGACGGAAGCCAATAGTTTGGACGCGATCGGAAGTAGGCTTATCCCCCGATAGTTATTACAGAAACGACGTGAACACTTTTTTAAATATAGCGACAACTATCGACTCGTTCAATGATGTTGGAAAACTCTCTAGCCGGAGGCAATTCATCTGGGCCTGGTGATCTGTAGTGCTTTAAGAGTCGGGGTTCCTTACGGACTTTCACTTCGTTGGATGGATCAGTCGTCACCAGCCATGGAGAGCAAGTCAGTCTGGTCGATATCATTGGGGCAGTAGATCAGTTGAACTGCTGCTCAAAAACTCCACTTATCGTCCAAGACGGAGGTAGATGTTATTGATTGATATCCCGTCAGCTTCACAGATCCTCTCACACCAGACTTCTTGGTTCCAGTGTCTCGGATGAGTTGAAAGACTTTCCAGAAGTTACTGGACGCAGTTGATGCTTCCAACTCGTTAGCTGATGTATGGGTGAGGAAAATAGTGGTTGGTTGTCTGCCAAAGCAGTCTAGTCTGAAAGGCATTAGATGAGTCTTATATTTTCCTAGTCTTATTATTACTGTTGTTGTCGGTTTTTTGGTGTAGGAATATACTTACGTTCTAGTCAGGCTAACCACGTGTTCTTGATCTGTGTAGTGTTGAAGTCTCGAAGAATAGACACTGGAAGTAAATCTAGTGTAGACATTCGTTTAAGGTAACTTATCGTCCCATTCATGTAGACGGGAAAACCGAGTGTTAAAACATTCTCATGCTCTGACCACCAGGCTTCTCGGCCCTTCGTATAATTTCATTAAATAACAATCTTCGTTTATGATCAAATTCGCTGTTTGGCCGGAGTAGACCGACGTGCTTCAACGAGCTGTAAGGAGCCTGTAGAAACCCAGTACTTATAGGCGAGACTTTTTGTGAAGCTGCAAGCGACGTTACTCGCCGTTTCCATAACGTCATGCAATGGCAGCCAATATTCATCCGAACGTTCCAGTGGGCTGATAGCTAGCCTTGAACTTAGCTCGGCTTGATATTTAATTGCGACAGAAGCTGCAATCAATTTTCTGACATCAATCAGTTTAAGGCAATGAATTTGTTGACTACTAAAATGTAAGCTAAGATTAGCGCAAACAAGGGCATAATCAGAGTCCAGATAGGTACTCCAAAGGAATAGGCAGTCTGGTACACAGTCACGTTAGCGGTAGCTGATGGCTATGTGATCAATCTGAGCCCAGGCTTGATATGCAGAGGGAGGACGCCAGGTAGCATATCGGCGATGTTTAGTGCTAGCTAGAAACAGGTTGTAGTCTTCAACAATTTGCAGTAGATGGTCACCGTTATTTAACCTGCGACCAAAAACTCCTCATTGGTCACCCAAATGACTCCTCTATTTCTAGATGTCTAATCTGTGCATTCATGTGTCTGGCTAGTACTACAGTATCTATCGAACGCACTTTTTGTAGGAGAACGCTTAACTGGTGGTAGAACTCATCCTTGATCACATGCTTTCTTCAGTTTTTCAGAGCGTAGGTGGAGACGACAAAAAATATCGTTTCTCAAACCGATTTCTCACTCTGATGGAGCTTTCTGATCTAACGGTATATAACCAAATGTTAGTGGGGATCCATTCAATTGATGTTGTCTCAGATCTAGCGCTTAGTGCGACACCAACGCCAACAAAATCCGACAAAGATGCCACAGGGTCCCCTGATAAACGCATGTGAAACGAGCTTTTTGAAGTGACAGATTGAGAGTGAACTTGTAGTGCTTCACTAGTCTTAAATACGGGTCTCGGATGAACGGCATACATCAATGTCGAAACTTTCTAAATACAGCCAACCCTATCTGCTGTCCGATCTGTATACGTGTGCGAACGTTGAAGAAAGTCAGTTTGAATAGCATGCGTGTTTTCAGAAAGGCCTGTTCAAAATTCGTATTCCGTGGTAGCATTCAACTTTCGACCAGTCATTAACTTGAGATCGTTCAGATAGGACATGGTTTCCATGATAGGCGAGCTGTTGTAGGAGTTGAAGAATAAAGGAATGTGCAAGGCTGTGTTGTATCCCGAAGAGAATTGTGAATGGTAACTTTTAGGACTATTTATGGACCTATGTAATATGTATATTTCCTATTGTATAATTGTTAAGTAACTAAACTATTCATATTCGTATTCCTCTTATCATAAGCTTTATTTTGACCTATGAACTATTATCATACAATTTACCATTCTTGAGTTATCCCCAGTCTATTGATTACTGTCCCCACTATTCACAGTCACATTTGGCCAAACCTTGTACAAATGTTATTTTCTATTTTATGGTACGATGTGGTCTGTTTGATTGGTATACAAACCCAGTATGTTTGTGAATAATGATTCAGATTGCAGAGGCTGTTATTGGTGTTCTGAACTTAACTGGCTGGGCTAGGCAGAAGCCGGATCGATAAGCGCTCTAGACTGCTCGTACGGTTTTCGTGTGTCACTGTTCCAATCGATAATTCGCAGCTCTCTGATTGGTGGTCTTATCACGTCATACATTAGCAAGGCATCCACTCGGCCACAAGATATAACAGGCTGGAGTAAAAGAATGGACAGGTGATGCAATTTAAAATAAGAACGAGTATTAACAAGTAGTTTTGTGTATGGTTTGCGGAAATTGAAATTAAGTCGTGAATAGTTTTTCTATTCATCATCTAGTTTGTGTGTTGGCTGGGATACTGCACGGGTGTCCAAACCGAAGCAGGTGGTCTTCTTATAGGGCCACTCTCCGAGCCTTTGGCTTAAAGGTATGGTCCACAAGACCAGTGACAAACGTTAGATGCAGTTCTATGATAGCCGGTGACCAACAATAGGTTCATACGCCATTTGTTCCCTCAGGATCCTGGAGCCCATGTACACAATTGGATTAGAATCAGGGTTTCCCAACTCCCCTAGGTGAATCCTCCGTACTCACCAACCTGGTTAATGCGCCGGACATTCGCTTTACATTACGAAGCTTATAAACTTGAAGGTTTATCGGACATAATTCATTATATAATCTAGTAGAGGTTTGATTCTATTCTTTTTTTATAAACAATATGATGTAACATTTACGTTGATAAAATCTAGCTTGTTTTTGTGCTAATATGAATGACATCCTCCAATACTTATTATTTGTGCTTTCATCATATATATTTTGCCACAATATTACAATTCGGTTTTATGCACCATATATCTTGGCATCCCATTGTACTAAACATTTTTTTAAGCACTATTAAGAGTTTTGTTTCTTTGTGATGGCCCATGATGGACGAGATTTCCCACACAGCTTTGATTTAGTTTGTAATGTTCATAAATTTTGAGTTCTGCAGAAAAACTGATTTTAATTCATGTGTATTACAATTTAAAAACATATCACATCTGCTTGTTTGTCGTCTAATACAAAGATTCTCTCCAGTATTTTCCCCTATTTCTCATGTATCCTTTTTTTATTCAGGCATTTTACCCGAAAAAGAATTAGAAAATTCAGGTAAGGTTATATTATCCGTTATGTCATTCACATGTTTTCTGTTACTGTTCTGATAATTTGCTACTTTTTGGCGTGAAATCTTCCCTTTACTCCTTATTCTTTCTTTTATGCGGTGCGTAAAAAGACTTCTTTTTTTTAAAAAACAAGTGGTGGTTTCTGTGTGTGTATGTGTGCAATTAGAGTTTCAGCACTGTCTAATTGATAACAGCGCCAGTAATTTTGTATGACTCTACTATGTTACACATTAATTATTTTTTGACACATAAATGTAAAACTAGAAGGAATATCATCGGTGCAAATTTTAATTATACTTGTAGGTAGGTTTATTGAAACAACTCAAAGTGTATATATGTGAGAACAGTTAGTCTCGGGGGGATATAGAACTGTCTGCAAGAAAGTACGTAGTAATTTAGATAATGAACCAATATATTTAGAAAAAAAACAGATCAATTCGTCACATATATTTCCGGCTTTTCACATTTAAGGAAGTTACCTGCTCGTAATTATTTCAAGTGTTTATGGCTTCTGTTAAAGTATTTTAAAGAAATGTCTGCGAAGTTCGACAACTCTCCGAAACAAATTCATAAATACAACAATTTTGAAGGATTCGTCTACATCTTAATCTTATACTTGAAACAATTTATTCAGGGATGTGTTAGCATTTAGCACAATTCGTTTCACTTTTCACATCTTAATGTGGTAGTTAATCCATTTGAAACATACTCAGTGAGAGATAAAAATAGAATGGAAATAAGTTGATTTTATCTCATTGCACAGTATATCTGTCTGTCCATCATCTACATAAATGATAAACCTGTCCCATCCATAAGTCACATTTCTCCACATGGAGATGTAAACTACCGATAACTACCTATTTCTCAAACAAATATTCGTCAACATCGTTTTAATGTAACACTCTACTTGAATGATTTTGATATATGACTGTCGCCCTAAATAGAAACTAACTGCTTCAAACCAAGTTCACATATGTAATAATAATCTTCAAAAACTGGGACCTACAATTCGGAGGAAAATACTAATTATTTTAAAAGTTTTTAATAAAGTCTTTCTTCAGTCGACATAATCAATTATCACCACTTAAATACTTTATAATTGATACAAGTTGAAAAAATTCACTACCTAAGTAATACCAGAATATATCGGGAGATTTTTTTTAGTTCCGCTATCGATTCTTTGCGAAACTTCTAATATAGATTTCTGACCGTTCGACAGTAAAATTTCAATAATTTTATATGTTGGAGAAAAATACAATCTTGAATTCTGTACATACTTCAAGATCTTCGGTGAATACTGTTGTGTATATCATCTGTCAGATCCAAATTAAAATATAACATATATATAACTAAGAGGAACCATCTAATCTACTTCATGAGAAATATGTGATTAGACGTTAGAGGCCTTACTAGATTTCTGTGAAGTTGAATAGACTAGATCTATGTTAATATGTTGTTAAGCTCATTTTGAATCATTGTTCAAGTGTTTAATCGTTAGATGTCTAATCTGTTAAGTGTTTTATTCAATTTGGATACTCATTAGTGTCTCTAGTCCTCATAATTGTAATTTATCTGAAAAACAAATAATCTCAATCTTACTATTGAGTCTTATTAAATTGGAAATTTTATTGAAGCATAGACAATATAGTGTTCCTTGGAACATCAAGTTTTAAGGAGGCGTTTAATACAATGGCATTAGTAAATTTCATTTGTTAGTCACCAAACAACTTGAGCTAATAGTTTTTAAATATCAAGGAATCCCAACTGTTCATCAAATGCCAAATTTCAAAAATTCGGATATTGGATAATACTTGTAACTTCTGAGATAAACTAGATGTGTTAACAAATCTTGAAGTGTCATTGAATGTTGTAAACTCTTTTCTTCTCAGTAGATTAGTTCTCGTAGTTGAACTTTTGTGTACTATATTGCTAATTGATTTTGATATTAAAAAAAGATTTTCTTCTGTTTTTTTTTACTTCATAATACTATCCATTTGTTGCATTTGGTGCACTTCCTTGATGCCCCCCAATCGTGTACGAAACAATTAATAATAACTAAATAAATAGATGGTTACACTATGATGATCTTAAGTATTTTAAGATGTTTATTCAACAATTTTGTGCATATGTTTTTACACCTAATCTAATAACACCTAAAAAGAATAAATCTACAAATAATCAGGAAGACATTCACATACACTGAGATTAATCTGTCTATATGTATTCAACATAACAAAATAATAATTCAATAACCAATTTTTTTCTCTTTCTCCACTTATTACATTATATATATGTGTTCAACCGTAGGTGAGACTAGAGAGAGCACAGATATAGTGTTGAAAGCACAAGTGTTAGCTGGTGGCCGTGGTAAAGGTACTTGGGATAGTGGATTAAAAGGTGGAGTGAAAATTGTATACAGGTAAGTTGGTTTGTTTTTCTTTTGAATCGGCGTGCTTGTTTATTTATCTTCAACAAATAGAGCTACCCTTTCATATTACAGCGCTGTAATATGAACTGACCATCTCTCTGCTTTTACCATCTAGTATCAATGTCGCGAATAATGTGCACCGTATGAAAGCTACACGGATGACATTCGTGAATTATGTTCAAGCTACTTCAGGCCAGTGTTTCAAGATGGTGAGACGAATTAAATAGCTATCATTGTGTCTATGCACATAATACCGCACCTCTTAGTGGTTCTTCGAAGGAAACGGTGACCAAACAAAGAGAGTTGTCAATTGTTCTCAGCTCGAAGGGACCAAGTTCCACCAACAAAATAGAATTCCTAGCATCGAATATGGGATCTACTATAATCAGACTGATGAGAGGAAAGTGGTACAACCAACTATATTTTATTGGCAAAGAAACATTGTTTCAAAGTCCAAGTCCATAAGAGAAGTCTGATAATGTACCTTTCTGCTGACGATATTTTTAAACTATAATCAAACAACTGACATTCCTTCCCGATTTTTATTGGTAATTTAATGAGTTTCAGTCTGTATTTGGGATTTATTTCTAAGAAACTATTCTTTTAACTTGCTATCTGTATACATACGTTTCTAAGTCGAGAAAATAAAATTGTCATTTACAGTTTCTTAAGGACTTAATGTTGAACCCTAATCCATGGCTTTACATTCATACCTCATCTTTCAAGTATTGATAAGTTGAATATGTTAATGACACATTGTTCAGCAATAACAGTGCTTATCATCTTCATGTACGTACACTGGGTGAGAATTAATGAACATACTTGGCTGTTCAAGTAGAATGAGTAGAAATCATACTGGCTGTAAAGCCAACATTATAACCTGTTGGAAAATTCATTATTCCTCAAAAACTGCAATCTAAATCAGCTGTAAGAAGGTTTTTTAATAGTCATCCCGTTGAATTTTTAAATCGCTCTGGTAAGATTCCCAAAAATTAAGCCTACCGATGAGGTCTTAAATGACTGGGAAATAAGTGATCTACAGACTAATTTCCTGCAACCGCCTATGATATCTTACATAACAATTGCGGATGCCGTTGAATCATGTTCTACGTGACCCTGACTCTGGATGACTGATTCCCAAGGATACGCTTTTACTTGTATCACCGTCAATGGGAGCGTTAAATTCTTAGCAGTTGGTGGCAGAGTCAAGAGTCATTAAGGGAGTTAGTAAAAGTTTGATTTAACAGTATTTTGCCTTGTGTTCACCAATTTATTAATATTTTAATTTTCTTAGCTAGAAACAGGTTATAACACTGCCATCTAACCACACTATACTACTCAGTAGAATAAACCATACTAAAAAAACACTATCTGTTATTTCAGCCGTTTCATTTCTCAAATATCTCTGTAATACCATTTTAAAGAATTATTTATTTCACGTTTGTTAAAACATATTCAGTGCAAACACTTAGCATGTATAGTAATGAATTCGATTAACTTCAAGTAATGAATACTTATTCTGATACATAACTAATCCATAAAAACTATAAATATTGCCAAGAGACTATCTTTTTAACATAGTTGTTATTATGACAAGTGTGTGTAAATTTGTAAACTTGTTGGTAGGCATTTAAACAACTGTGAACACTTGCCTGCTTTCGAGATTGAACATTAGCGTTTTCTTAAGTGTAGATTACAGCTTTTGGATTTAACTTTACCTGTAATGTATATACTAGCCGAATTAACAATAGTGCTAATAATTTTCATATATACACTAGTTTTGGTGTTGGATTTACTTCCATACTTATTCGAGAAGGTGCTATGATGTCCGCTTCACTAAAAAAAGAATCTCGAGAAATTAATAATCTTGCTTTAAAACAGTTGGTTCATCTTACAGATTCCAATGGTGCAACGAGGGGTTAGAGTTGACCTGAAAAGTGATGTCTGGCAAGGCTGTCCACTATCTCCATTTTTGCTTAATTTCATCATAAACCTACTGCTGAAAATAATTTTCTCGTCGACTGAATTTCCAGGAATTGATCTCCTTCCAGGAGGTCCATTTATCGATTTAGAATACGCGGATGACATAGTCCTGTTTGGTGAAGACGCTGACAAAATGCAGAGTCTTCTGTTAGCACTGAGTAACAATGCCAGGATATTTCGAATGCGTTTCCCCCTCTCTAAATGTAAATTGTTACTCCAGGACTGGCCTGCGTCAACACCTGAACTAAGGATAGGGAGTGAATTAGTCGAACGCGTCGACAATTCCACTTATCATGGAAGTCTGATCAGCCCTAATGGGTTGGTGTCTGACGAAATCTCGGCACGGATTCGAAAAGCTCGTTTGGCTTTTGCCAACTTACGTCACCCATGGCGAAGACGAAATATCCGTCTATCAATTAAGGGACGAGTATACTGCGTGACAGTTCGTTCTGTTCTACTTTACGGTTGTGAAACGTGGTGATTAAGAATAGAAGATACTCGTAAGTTACTAGTATTTGACCACAGATGCCTTAGAAATGTTGCTCACATCTTCTGGGATCACCGGGTAAGTAATAGTGAGGTTGGTAAATCAGTAGATAAGGTTGTGAATCTTCATCAACTGAGATGGTTGGGTCATGTGTTACGTATTGTTGAACATCGATTACGACAGTGCTCAATGCTGACTAGTATTGGGGATGGTTGGAAGAGAGTTAGGAGCGGCCAAACTAAAACGTGGTATGCAGACTACTTGGTTGGTGTCCGCGTGACTATCATAACCAATGATTGGAGACTCGGTGTGACATGGCTCAGAATCGATCACAATGGCGTCTATGTATACACTCTTTATCTTTCCTTAAACCGTGAAATTAAAATTTCTTTGTACCTTTCTTTCTACTATCTGATTCCTTCTCCCTGCATTATATCCTGTTGTGCAATCTCTCTTTTATATATTACTACTATTGAAGTAACTACTTATATGAATTTGGTGATCGTCTTGTTGTGCTAATGAGGTGTGGCGACTTGAACCGATGCATATATATGCCTGGTCCTACGTTGTAGCTGACTGACTGGCGAAAAGTTTGATATATTTGCTCTATATATTTGAATTAATTTGAGCGTACATAAGTTTAAGAAGGGATTTATGAAAAGTAATAGAGGTCAATTCAACAAAAGGTCTAATTAACATGAAGTGCTAAAGGAAAGGGAAAATTAATATAAAGTGGAAAAAATAGTTTTTCGCGTCACCCTGTAATGTAAAATGGAATGAAGGATTACCAGGGCAAAATCAAAGTTAGACTAAATTGTCTTTGTGCACATAAAGGAGTCCTGGGTTTTATAATGGCCAACGTTCCTATAAATTTAAGAATCTATCTTTGACAATTTGTATACAGAGCTTTAGATGCTGTCTTAAGAACAGTGCTGTTGTGGTGTGTGCTACTGATGTCGACAGATATGAGTAATATGTATAGTCAATCGATAGTGAAATGTCTGGCGGCAGAAGGTCAAGAAGACCAAAGAAAAGAGAACGAGAACAGAGAATGATCGGTGTGGAAACGGAAGAACAATAAAGTCTGAGACGATTGACTGGTATGTTCAAAAGGAACAGTCAAGTTTGAGACGATTGACATTTTGCAAATTAGGTATTTACTGTATGGTTCTCAGATTTTACTAAGACGTTCTGTAATTTTGTGTTCAAATATATTCGATTGTCTCCTCTTGTGTTCTCGTTCACTACACTATGACCTTTAAAAGCACCCTTATCTGATTCTAAACGAATAGTTTGACACTATTTGGACGCCGAGTTAACGTACAGACATGGTATATTATATTTGTAGAAATCCCAGCGATCAAACTTAAATTTAACGTTCCACTTGGTAGTCTGGTTCAAGCCTTTTCAAGGTAATATAAGCTCGGAACAGATTGCCGAACAAAATGTTGAATTTATTCTACGTCCAATCAATAAAATGCTTGCAAATATAATTTCCTTCCTCATGTGATATCATGACCTGTTTTGATTGTCTGGTAGGTCCTGGGTTCGAATCTCGCGAGGCGGGATCGTCGATATGCACTGCTGAGAAGTCCCATAGTAGGACGAAACGGCTGTCCAGTGCTTCCAGGTTTTCCATGGTGGTCTAGCTTCAATTGACTCATGAATACAACTATGAAAATACTGAAATCTCCACAAAACCCTTCTGATTGTTATATTGAATTCATCATTAGTTTTTTTCTTTTGATCCTTTCTTATCATGAAATGAACTTAATTATTCAGTTATGTAATTACATGTAATAGATAGTCAAGTTTCAATCTCAACTTGTTTATCTTCTCTTTTTTTTCAATTTCAGTATGGAAGAAGCCGTAAATGTAGCTAGTCAAATGCTTGGTCATCGAATCTACACTGCACAAACTGGTGACACTGGCCAATTATGCAACACATTATTAGCATGTGAACGTAAATATTCTCGACGTGAACATTATCTAGCTATTGTCCTAGATCGTTCTTGTGGAGGACCAGTAATGATTGGTTGTCAACAGGGTGGTGTAAATATTGAAGATATAGCACGTGATAATCCAGATGCTTTAATTAAAGTAAATCAGTAGAAAGTTTTATGGTTTATAATTTGATTATGTAAATGTTGAATGTGAATGGTAAATAATTCAAATTCTTACTAGTAATGATGTAATTATCATGGTTGTTGAACAATTTAGCGGCTATCTGTATTCAAAGGCTTTTAAAGTGAAAGGCAACTTGGCTCGAGTTCAAATGTAGATATCAACACTGGGATGTGCCTGGTACATCCGACTGACAAGTCCCAAGTAGGATAAAACACTCATCTCAAATTCCACTACTAGTCATAATATATCCCTTCTGTAAATAGTCTTGGCAAATATATAGACCTAATGACTAGCTGATTTCAACTAGAACTATTAATTTTATAGGTAAATAACAAATTTTAGTTGGCACTAAGGATTAGATAAATATGACATTGGTGTTACTACTTAGTAATCGATTAGTATAAAAATCTCAGTCCTACAAGAGGTCAGTCATGACTTGGATTACCCAGTTGTGGTGATGTATCTCACTGTGATACTGAGTCTCGTGGGTAGCATCAGTTGTCTGTTTCATAGCCTAAAAACAGCGATAAGGATTTCTGAGGAGAAATTGAAAATCGTAATCAATGGTTGAAAACCCTGTGTGACATGGCTCAGAACTGATTATAATGGCGTCAGTGTATACACTCTATGTCTTCCCTTAAACTATACGATTAAAATTTCTTCATATGTCCTTCTTCCTGTACTATATCCTTACATACAATCTTTCATTTATATATTACCACCACTAAATTAACTACTTCTATGAATTCGATGTTCATCTTGTTGTGCTAATGAGGTGTGGCAACTTGAACCGATGCATATATGTGCCTGGTCCTACGTTGTAGCTAACAAAAATCATCTTTAAACTATACAAATATCTTCAAGAAACATTTTAACAAGTTTTCAACTACTGTTCTTTTTAAAAAAATTATTCTACACCTTTAGATTCCAATTGATATCGACAAAGGTTTAAATAAAAAAGATGCCCTATTTATGGCTCATCAATTAGGTTTTACAAATCCTAATGAAGCAGCTGTATACATTGAACGACTTTACAAACTCTTTGATTCCTCTGATTGTACACTGTTAGAAATTAATCCAATTTCTCAAGATATACATGGAAAAGGTATGTGTTGTTAAGACTTTTTTTCTTGATTTGAATATTGCTTTGTCACTTTTCTCCCTCTTCTTTCTATCGTGTGTTATGTTTTTTCGAGCTACTACTGGTCTGTTATTTTATTGAGATCATGAGGCGATCTACGTTCAACAACTGTTGGAAAACTGAAATCACTGAACGGCCGTTTCGTCCTAGTATGAGTTTTCCAACAGTGTATGTCCACCACCCCGCAATCTTGAGTCGAACTCAAAACTTTCAGACTCGCTCATAAACTACTAACCTCTAGACCACTGGGCCGAGGTTCAGTGGTTTACAAGTCTAACTTCAATCAGTCATGAACTAGTACACCACGGTATCCCAGCTCATTGGTTTAAAGGTTAAGCGTTTGTGCGCGAGACGGAAGTTTCTGGTTTCTGCTATGTTTGAAGAGGTTACGAGTTCACCTAATCTGCGAACGGAACGAAGACTCAGTGACACGATGACTAAATCAGATAACTATTCTGATGCCTCCCAGCCACGCTAACCAGAGAGAGAAGTCCAAGTTCAGAAGAGGGAAATATATTCCACAAGCAGCCAGAAGCACGAACAACAACAAGCACAACTGTAGCGTATATACACAGTATAAAAATGTCCTTGGAAAACGTTACAAAATAGCATACTAAAAGATATAACGAGCTAATAGCGTTTGAGACCCTCCCAAGTGGGAGATACAACATGAAGGTGAAAACGGGTGTTTTTGGCGCGAAAACGAGAAATTCAAATTTTTAAAATAGAATTACAAAAATAAGGCATTTTCCAAGTGAGTTCTGGGAATCTAACATCCCCAACAGGTCCAATCTCCAGATTTGGGGTCATGGATGAGCATTGTTGAAGAATCCTATCCCAGGGAGAAACGTCCGTCCAGTGCTTCCAGGTTTTCAATGGCTGTTTAACCTAAATCAGTTCCTGATCTCAATAAAATTCAACAATCCCCACAACCCCATGCTAAAAACTGTCATATGCTCAATAATGACTAGCTGCGTTAGGAAAGTTCCGCTATTTGTTTATTTTTGTTTGAATCAATAAGATTTGTTTTGTCATAGATACTTCATCGATTCATTGTCAAAACAGTAGTTAAAGTACTCAACTATCGGGTAACAGGTTTAGATCTGGCTCTATGTCCTCCTACTTTGTTTCCAACTTTCGCGTAGTGAGTGTATATTGTTCTCTCTTACATAGACACATGCACACATGCATAAAATGTAGCTCAAACTAGAGTGACTGAACGTACAATTAATTACTGTGTTACACACTGTGTTACACATTGTTTCAATATATATATATATATATATATATATATATATATATTTCACTCGGCTATTCAATAGTGTTTAGAAGTGAATATAAATAATTTCCTATTCTAGTTTTGTTTTTATTCGTATGATCCAGCATTTTATAATAATATGGATTTCGAAAAAATAACAAAAGAACATTTTCATCAATCATATTTCCGTGATTGACGATGACCTCGTGTGAATTCTTAACCAATGGGTATACGTGTGTGTATACGTTCAACTTAGAAGACGGTTAGTTAGTTCACTGAGAAATAATTATTAGAATCGTGTTTACCATGTAGAAGAAGGTGATCATACTTAGTGAATGTTCCGATTATTTTCTGAGTAGTAGTCTCCTTCACCCACTGACATCAGTTGGAGGGAGTATTAAGGGGCAACATTTTGGTCTAGTTTTCTTCCAACCTACTCCTATACTGTTAAACATCGCGCATCAAGGTCAGCGATGGTTGGGTATATGCAATATATGTTTCAACCAAATCGGTTGATGGAAACATTGGGTGGTTGTTTCGTCTTGGTTTTGAACTCCTCAACCGTCTGCACTCACGTTTGAGACCAAACACAGTGACTTTTAAGAACATCGCCTTGGGTACAATATCACCTAATAATACTTTATTGAGTTTTCATTCTATCCTTTGATATTCATGTAGACAAAATTAGTGTCATTGACTACTGATAGTTAAGCTTCATTGCATAACAAATCGATCAAAATTACTCAGCATAGTTTGATAGAGGTTCTGTATAAAGTAATAATATTTTACAAAATTTACTCAGTTGTATTTATGCACTATTTTAATACATTTCCCATTAAAAACAGAAGACGGAAAGTAATTTTTGTAATATAAATAAAGGAAAAAACAAAACTATACATGACATACAACAATAGTTTATGTTTCCAGTTCCTTTTGTCATACTATACAAAACGGTTCAATAAGAGAGGAACAAATTTCAAGTAATTAAAAGCAATCTGCAGGAAATCCTAGACCTAGATCTCATATTAGTTGACACTCATCAAAATGGAGTACCTGTAATCTTGAGGGAGCTCATGCTCCCTATAGAATTCAAACTCATGTCATTTAATATCACAGTCGAAGATATCACCACTATTACACGACTGACCTTTAGAATTGAGATGTTTACATTGATTAATCACTGAGTAACAACCAACATCATGATTAATTAGAATAAACGAACTGTGACTAGCAGTGGAATTCAGGATGCGCATTTCATCCTACTTGAGAATAGTCAGCTGGATGTACCTGCCACATCCCAATGTTGATGTGTCATACTAGCAATCGAACGTAGTACTTTTCGCTTCAAACACCAACAAGTTATCCATTGAGCTACTGAGTCCGAATACAACACTATATTTGTTTACATAGATTAATGACAAAGCTAGTAGAAATAGTGATACAAATTTCAAATACAAGGAATATCCTAGTATTGTAATATGTAATCCATTCATGTTTAGTTCAAGCTGCTAATTATCAGAGAGAAAGAAACGAATGTATTCTGACCAAAGTTTGACAAGAGACAATGACGAAATCTAATGAAATATTTTGGTTATAGTGATAACTATGGTTTTTTGTTTTTAGAGATAAAATCCGATAGAACTTAACAATAATTTTATAAAACTAAGGATGTAGCTTTGTCTCTACGACGTGCTTTCTTTTATCTACACATCAACTACGTATTCTCATAAATAAATGCACGAATTGTACTATCAGGTATTTTGACAGAACTTCTTATAAACTCTTGAGGAATTTCGAGATTTGCTTGTGAATATAATGTATTAAAGAAAACTGCTCTTTTTAGGTGTTTCAATGTAAAGTGTGAAGACTCCAAGAGTGATGTTAACTAAAGATGATCGTTGACCTCTTGTACTGATAAAAGCATTGAACTTGTGCTATCGTTTTTGCTTTTCGACTACCTTATCTGAATAATTGTTGACTAACTATATTTTGGAAAATTTTCTGTTAACGGTTTTAGAAAATTACTTGAGAGTAAAAAAGTCATGTTAAACAATAAAGCAGCTGAAAAGCTTGATTTATGTAGACCTTCATGAATGCTTTGAACAATGAAAATGGCTATGAAAAAAGCTTATTGCTAAAAGTGGAGAACATTTTAATGAGTACAAGGTTAATATACCCTGAATTTGTTGCTATTCCTGGCTAATTTTAATCAATCTCTTGGTATTTGAACTTGGATATAGACCATACTATCGATGGCTTTCCAATCTTAAAGTGAACATCAATATTAATATCAAAGCTAATCAGCTGATTAGCCTCCTACATTTCTCTCACATCCACTATTCAAAATATTTTCTATGCTTTCAGTTAATCTCCCGTCCTTGAGTGCTAAGAGGAAGATATGAGAAATCAATATACTTAAAACTGAATTTAAAAAGTGTATGTACGTGAAAAAGATCATGGTTATGCCAATAATTCTTTTTTCGCATCTGCATTTTTTCTTTCTATGTTTGAACTAGTTGTTTGTATGGATTGTAAATTGAATTTCGATGATAATGCTTCATTTCGACAGAAAGAGATTTTTGCACAACGTGATTGGTCACAAGAAGATGAACGCGATGTGAAAGCATCAAAGGCTGGATTAAATTATATTGGTTTAGATGGAAATATTGGTTGTTTAGGTAAGTTGTGATGATAAAATTGATGGATATTTATTTTACCTACACTTCACTTATTGGAGTGTTGTTTTGCATGATTGTAGCTACCGTCATAATGTAATGTTCAGGTTTACATATCATGATGACTTGATTAAACTATATTGGGTGAGATATTCGTTCCTTTAGATCCTACCATATCAGATAAGTTGGTTAGAGAACAGTGGGGCTGAAAGCAGCATACTCATGGTTCGAGGGCGATGTCATATACCTAACTGTACTGTGATGCGAGACGGCGGCAAAGTGTTTCCCTTGGACAGCCAGCGTCTGTAGCATTTCCACCTTCCCATAACATGAGGGGATAACGATAGGTCTAGGCATAAAAAAATCACACTGCAACTTGACCCATGGATTCTTTCCGCCAACGATAAAGCCTTAAAAGTATGAAGCCAACGCATTCAAAACTATTCGAAAAAAGTTCATATTTGATCGACCTCAAGCAGTTATTTATTGAGCTCTATAACCATTTTCCTAGATCGTCAAGAGCACCCCTAACCCAGTTTTATTTTCAGGTACCCCAAAAAGGAATATCTTTCCATGGTATATGTGGAACACGTGGAACAAATATGGATTAGACCAAGTTTCCATACCATATTAACTTGACGAGATGGATAGAGAGAAATTTGAAATAATTGATGAAGAAAACCAAACATTTCAAATATATTTATCATTGTTTATAAAATAGTTTGAATATCCCACTGTCGATATTTTTGACTAAATTTTGCTGACAAGTGGATGGTTATGTGGATTTAGCAGTTCAGTGGATAGCTCAATGAGCGTTTAAAATGAAAGGTGTAGTGGGTTCGAGTTTCAGTATAAAGTATCAACTCTGGGATGTAACAGGTGCATCTAACTGACGAGTCCCAGATAGGACGAAATGCTCACCACAATCCATCTACTCTATAAAAAAATGAGATTATAGTTCTGAAGGCCTGATGAGAAGAGAATCTGTCGGTCATTATCAACATAGAGCCTGACACAGATGCGCGTTGACAACACTGAATAATGAGTCTATGGAGCAGCGATTTAACGGTTAAGGCATTCGACTTTCGGTTACTAAGTTTGAAGTGCGAACTTTGTCCTACTTACTTCGGTTTGGAGAACCGAGTAATTTCATTAACCCTTACACTAAGAATACGACTTATTATCCAAGGTCTTCGCTCTATGGTTATTGAACTCCTTGTAAATTCCCTACTGTCTCTTGTTTGTCAATAGACGTCCATTTATTATATTGGACATTTTCTTCTAAATACTACGAATGACAGTAGAAATCTCAGAAAATGTTATGATAGCATTATAAATTATATCAAATCAGTTGAGTTTCAAGAGGTGAAGAAGGATAACTTTGATCCAATAATAAATGGACGTCTATTGAAATATCGCATTGTAAGCTCAAAACATTGACACAGTATAAGAAACTGTTCGCTAAATGAATCAAAATACACTACAATCCATACGTGTAGATTTTGTTGTTTTGTTGTACGTATCCTTCGATTTTTTATTTTCTATCAAGGTCGTCGTCACGTGTCTAGATTCTTCTTTTTCAGAATGAAACTAATCGATATCACCCTAAAGTTGACCTATTTTTCTTCTGAATTCTAAAAAATCATTAGTTTTTATAATTTCACATCATTGATAGACTTTAATTGGATATACCCATTTGAAAACTAGATAATCTTGGCCGGCTAACTATCCCACCTTAATATAGTACTTGTCAATAATGCACTTCAACGACTCCACCAGGTGTTGGACCCAGGTTGTTCAGTCCTCGGGGTTGGCTTTTCTCTTTCAGGTCACTAAACTGATAGCAACCAATGATTTATATTTCTAAATCTAGTCAATTCATAATATTACCCATCCATTACGCAATACCTTTTGTTAGTACACTCTTGCATACCCAACAGGGCTGAACTCCTCTAGCCACTGAACTGCCTTTTGAAAGTAGTCACTAGTGCGAGTGTATAACCGTTGTTAGTGAACAAGAGGTTATGTGGAGATTATCCAAATTGGTAGCTTACTTCATGCACTGGCCTCAGTTAGACAACCATAGAAGACCAGATGGTAACACTGGATAGTTAGGTGTTATGTCTCATTATATGGGATTTCTTTGTATTGCGCATCGATGAATCTAACAGTTATTGAAACCAGAAACTTCAAGCAATATCATTATTTCCTTTTTTTAATTCGAAATAAATAAATAAACATATATATCGAGATTATACCATCATTTTAATTATATTTTCACTTTGATACTCTAATAAATCTTTTCAGTTAACGGAGCTGGTTTAGCTATGGCTACTATGGATTTAATTCAATTGCATGGTGGTAGTCCAGCGAATTTTCTTGATGTTGGCGGCGGAGCGACAGCTGATCAAGTGACTGAAGCTTTTCGTCTAATCACATCTGATCCGAAGGTCAATGCTATACTAGTAAATATTTTCGGTGGTATTATGCGTTGTGATGTGATTGCACAAGGTATTGTAGCTGCTGCTACGGAATTAAACATAAAAGTACCAATTGTTGTACGACTGCAAGGTTGGTGATTTATTATTATTCTTGATATATATTACTTATTCCGAAGGTAGAGCGATTTCGCGCAAATTGTTTTCAAGTTTATGTTTCATCGTAAACTCATATCAGTTAGTTGGTGAACCAGAGATTTCTGGGTCCGAGTACCGAGTGTGGGATCATGGATGCGCATTGCTGAGGCGTCACTTACTATGATGAAACGGCCGTCCAGTGCTTCCAGGTTTTCGGTTGTAGTCTAACATTGATCTGTTCATGATCTCAATATTTATCATTTTGGTGTATTGTAATACTAAGTTACAGTGGTTTGTCTTGATTAAAGCACTCATCTCTCAACCCATTTAGTTCGTTGTATGTACGAAATTCTTTCCGTCTGCTCTTCTTATTTGATTAACTATAGAGTACTCAGTCAGCCTTAAACAACTCAGAACTTGAGAGAGATGTATATCAGTTCAAGTTATCACACCATAACAGTATAGTAAGATTTCCAGAGTTATGGAAGTGGTGGCAATTACAAACATTTAGGCATAGGCAATATAATCCAAGAAGAAAAAAAGAATCCTAGGAATAAAGTGCATGAATATTTTCTGAAAAATTCAAGATCGTAGAAAAGACAAAGAGTTAATGCAACTGCGCTATTATGACTTTTTAAGTCATATCACTCAACGTTTCCACCAACCATTGGATAGTACCAGTTCTTATAGAATTAAAAAGAAATATGTTCCTTCATACTCCAAATACACAAAAATATATACTTCTTTACTAAGGTGTATTTGATTTTTAATCAGTACGGGGTTTGTTTTCTCTACATTTAGGTATATATATTTATATTCATCTAATCCCACCATGTATTACTCATATACTCTACACATTTTTATGCATAAATTCTACACAGAATATCGTATATAAATGTTGTTATTCTTATCAAGAAATATAATCTTTTATTATTTCAATACAATTCACTAAAATATAGTCATAGTATAATGAATGACTGATGGCGGAAATTTCCAGCTCAGGTGGATGATTTTTGTAGAGTTTTGTTTTCTGAGCTGATTGGTTTGGTCATGGACCTTTCATTGTTTTTCTGAACAGCATTATCAGCTCAAACTTTTCTCATCATGGGTAAATATAGGACTAAGAATCAAATCAAAGGGAAATACAATAGATAATGAAGGAGTCAACAATGACAAGTTAAAGTCCATCAGTAACCAATCAAGATCGAGGTCTATAAGACAAGCTCGGAGTTATATGTGGAGAAATTTGAACACTTCACTTCTACTTGAAGTTTGTGCTGCTGATGATGTCGTTCATAAGAACAATGAAAGCTCCACGACCAAACCATCCAGCTCAGAGAATTAAACTCCATCAAAATGAATCACGAAACTAATGGTATCTTGATATTGTTTTACTAAAAAAAATTTTCGCTTCATTTTATAAAAATGATTTTTGTATGATTAATCTAGAAAACGGTTTATGAAGATTGTCAAATTTTTATATTTTACATCACGGACTCACTATAATCGAACAATCGTTAAAACCCATGAAACACTAAACAGCTATTTCATCCTATTTTGGGACTCTTCATTTACTATGCGCATCCACCACGGACCAAATGCAGGACTTTTAAGTCTCAAAGTAATCGTTTAACGTTCAGACCAATTAACTGGCATCCAATAGTGTTTCTATATCTATCTTCAATCAATTCACAATATCATACAACCATTTTGCAATGTTCATTGATATTGGGTGATTGACTTATCATACAATGTGTTTGAACCTCATCAGTCTGATCAACCCTATCGGGTTGGTGTCTGACGAAATCTCATCACGGATTCAAAAAGCTCGTTTGGTTTTTGCTAACTTACGTCACTTATGCCGAAGACGAAATATCCGTCTATCAATTAAGGGACGAGTATACTGCGTGGCAGTTCGTTCTGTTCTACTTTACGGTTGTGAAACGTGGTGATTAAGAATAGAAGATACTCGTAAGTTACTAGTATTTGACCACAGGTGTCTCAAAAAAGTTGCTCACATCTTCTGGGATCACCGGGTAAGTAATAGTTAGGTTAGACACAGGGTATTAGGGAATGATGGTAAATCAGTTGATGAGGTTGTAAATCTTCATCGACTGAGATGGTTGGTTCACGTGTTACGTATGCCTGAACACTGATTACGACAGTGCGGAGTGCTGACTAGTATTGGGGATGGTTGGAAGAGAGTTAAGGGCTGTCAAACCAAAACGTGATATCAGTCTCTGAAGTCACTGACTTCTAGTCTGAGACATGTTGGTGGATGCAGACTGCTTGGTTGGTGTCCGCGTGACTATCATAACCAATGGTTGGAGACTCGGTGTGACATGGCCCAGAATCGATCACAATGGCGTAGGTGTATACACTCTCTGTCTTCCCTTAAACTGTAAGATTAAAATTGCTTCATATCTGTCTTTCTTTCTGTACTATATCCTTATATACAATTTTTCTTTTATATATTACCACCACTAAATTAACTATTTCTATGCATTCGATGTTCATCTTGTTGTGCTAATGAGGTGTGACAACTTGAACCGATGCATATATGTGCCTGGTCCTACGTTGCAACTGACTGACTGACTTCATCAGTTATAGTTTCTTACTAGAACTCAAGGAATAATCACCTCTTGAAATCAATGACTAGTGAGCACATGATTTCTATGTATGCATTATGTTAATCATCTCGAGTTATTTTTATTGTTAAGTAGAAGTAATTATTTTACAAAAATATCTCTTAATACATTTTAATTAGTACGATTTACATTATTATTATTGTTTTCTTTTCATTTTCATAATACATGTTCCCGAAAAAAACTAACAAATAAACAAACAAAAACTAATCACCAATAAATAAATCCAAATACTAAGGCACTAGAGTTGAAGATGCTAAAGCAATTCTTGCTACAAGTCATATGAAAATTCTAGGTTGTAGTGATTTAGATGAAGCTGCTCAAATGGTATGTTTCATTTCAGAATTTCGTTGTGTATTTTCTTTATTATTATTATTATTATTATCATTATTATTACCCATACATATCTGGTATTTCTATTGTTAGTTAAATAAAAGTATAGTATAGTCAATAAGTAGAAAGTTTGCATACATTCAAATTTCACAATAAAATTGAATGAAGTTTATGATTTTGCAAAAGTGTATTACTAGTGTGGTGTGGGTTACTGGTATATCCACATAAGTAGTATATGGTGATGGTCGGGCATTGAATGTATTTCAGTAAAAGATCGATAAGGAGAGAACGGGAACGGCACGCATTTGGTACGAAAATGCATGAACAATTATAATAGGAGACTATGGGCGGATATTTGCAGAAGAAACAGTCAAATTGAGACAATTGATTGTTATTTTGCAGATTAACTGTTCACTATATGGTTCTCATATTTTAATGAGGTATTCTGTAATGTTGTGCAAAAATACATTCGATTGTTCCCACTCGTGTTTATGTTCACTACACTAGTTTTCTAAATCTTAATTATATAGAAATATCTCTTTATGTAACCTCATTAATGTGCGCGTGTGTGTGTGTGGTTCGAATTTATCCACACACTAAATGTTTCTTTCTAAATCTTTCTTATAGGCCATAAATAGTTTTAATTTGAAAATTTATCGCCTCATCTTTCAAATTCTTTGTTCGTACATTCGCTGAACAATGATAAAGATGAAATGATAAGCGTAGAACTAGCGTGGAGAAGATTCGTAGCTCAGGTGGATGATTTTTGTGGAGTTTTGTTCTCTGAGCTGGATGATTTGGTCGTGGACCTTTCATTGTTCTTCTGAAAGACATCATCAGCACAAACCTCAAGTACAACTGATGTGTTTGAATGGGAGATACAATCAAAATAAAGGGGTAAACAATGACAAGTTAAAGTCCATCAGTAACCAATCAAGATCGAGGTCTATAAGACAAGCTCGGAGTT